>NC_041230.1:37084240-37186812 GCF_002837175.3 Physeter macrocephalus
CTCAACATCACTAATTATTAGAGAAATGCAAATCAAAACTACAATGAGGTATCACCTCACACCAGTCAGAATGGCCATCATTAAAAAATCTACAAACAATAAACGCTGGAGAAGGTGTGGAGAAAAGGGAACCCTCATACACTGTTGGTGGGAATGTAAATTGATACAGCCACTATTGAAAACAGTATGCAGGTTCCTTAAAAAACTAAAAATAGAACTACCATATGACCCAACAATCCCACTACTGGGCATATACCCAAAGAAAACCATAATTCAAAAAAACACATGCACCCCAATGTTCACAGCAGCATTATTTACAATAGCCAGGACATGGAAGCAACCTAAATGTCCATCAACAGAGGAATGGATAAAGAAGATGTGGTACACACATACAATGGAATATTACTCAGCCATAAAAAGGAATGAAATTGGGTCATTTGTAGAGACATGGATGGACCTACAGAGTGCCATACAGAGTGAAGTAAGTCAGAAAGAGAAAAGCAAATATCATATAATGCATATGTATGGAATCTAGAAAAATGGTATAGATGATCTTATCTGCAAGCAAAAATAGAGACACCGACGTGGAGAACAAATGTATGGATACCAAGGGGGGAAGGGGTGGGGTGGGAGGAACTGGGAGACTGGATTGACACATATACATTATCGATACTATGCATAAAACAGACAACTGATGGGAACATACTGTAAAGCACAGGGAAGTCTACCTAATGCACTGTGGTAACCTAAATGGGAGGGAAGTCCAAAAGGGAGGGGATATCTGTATGTGTATGGCTGATTCATTTTGTTGTGCAGTGGAGGCTAACACAACATTGTAAAGCAACCACACTCCAATAAAAATTAATAACATAAATAAATAAAAAAATAAAAATAAAAATAGCTGTATCCATTGAAAAGGGCTAGAAACAATAACTCAATAACAATGAGCACCTCAATGCCCAGAACAAGGTCCTAAATATTATTTCCCACTAACAGGAATGGAAACTTCTTGGAGGAATGACTGATTCCAGGTCTGGGACAGGACGTGTACAAGACAAGCATATCAGAGAGCGAGGATGCTATTAAAGACTACTGAGACTGAGTCAGAAGGACACAAGTGAACTTGAAGGGGCTCCCAATGGCCAACAAGAGGACAATATAAGCATCAAAATATTTATTTATTTATTCATTCATTTATTTATTTAATTAAAATAACATCCAAATCTTGGTTTCTAAATACCATTCTTTTTCACTGAAAGGAACCAGGGCTCCTTGGAGAATTGCAGGGCTGAGGAAGAAGAGTCTGAGATGAGCTTGGAAACCTTGTGTTAGAAAATGAAGGGAACATGTGTAAAGGACATTGGAGCCAATTCAAAGGGGCTCTCATTGGCCAAATCCAGGACAATTCGATCATCAAAATAAATAATAAAACCCATGACTAAAATATGAACTCATGAGTCCACACTGATATAAACAAACAGGGAAGAAGGGAAAACTCTTCTGTAAGATTGAAAATCCTGTTAATAAATACAGAAAGAACAATGGATTTATAAAATTGCCATTTGACAACCATCAGAACAATACTTGATTCAAGCAAGAATCATCAATGGATATTAAAACTACTGAGTGAAATGCTGGAGAAGTTACAGGATATTTACATGGTCTAAAAGTATCTCTCCACAAAAATACTTCCTAATTACACAGGAAAAAACAGTAACCTCACAGTAGAGAAGCCTGGAAGACATCATTTTAACTGAGTTAAGATCACCAGTGATGGAACGAATCTGTATCATTTGCTTCTAGTACAATGCATTGAAAAGAATACCTCTGTGGTATTCCTGACAATACTACAAAACAAACAGAATCTAAACAAGAGAATACTGTCAGACAAACCCAAATTAAGGGACATTCTACAAAATAACTGGCCTGTATTCTTTCAAAATGTCAATGTCATGAAACACAAAGGCTCCAGACCAAAGGAGATTAAAGAGACATGACAAGTGAACGCAACACCAATCCAGGACTTTCTTGTACTATAAAGAACAGTTTTGAGACAACCAGGGAACAAGACTAAGGTGTATAGTTTAGCAATAGTATTGTATCAATGTTAATTCCCTGACTTCTATCATTGTACTACGGTTACTTAAAAAGTGGTCTTGTCTTTAAGGATTCTGAAGTATTCAGGCATAAAGAGCCATCAAGTCTGCAACATATTCTCAAAAGACTTAAAATATTATAAAAATATACATATACACATGTGTACATATACACATAAACAGAGGAAAATAGAAAGGATAAAGCAAATGTGGTAAAAAGTTAACATTTGGAGAATCTAGGTAAGAGTATATATCATTTTGTACTCTTGCAACCTTTATGTAGTACTGAAATTATTTCAAAATATTTTTAGATGACCACAAAATACTGAGATATATTAAATACATAAAAATTCACAAGTTTTTATGGACATTACCAGGGGGAAAAGCCCATTGTTCATTCACCTTTGGAAGCTGCTAAAGCATCAGCTTGTTATTAGGAAAACTGATAAATAAAGGAAAAGAATCAAGCATGTACCTTGCCTTTCCTGTACAAACTGTATTTCAGGGTAATCAAATGGATAATGAGCGAAAGTTCCTTACAGAATTCCAGCTAATAAATGCAGAAGGATGGAGAGATTTAGAAAATCACCATTTTGTAATGGACAAAGGCCAGAGTTTCTCAATCCATTTGAAAACTAGAAGATGTTAACTTTGCTGGACTCAACCAAAAAGCTTTTTTTTCTGTTCACTTATCAAAGTCATTCTTCTTTCCTCCATTTGAGTCAGCCTCCACTAAAGCTTTCTCTGGCTCTTTCTTCCACCCAAACCAGTCTTCTCTCTCTCTCTGATTTCCTGTAGCTCTTGGTCTATACCAGTGGTTCACATCCTTGGTGCATTGGGGGATCATTTCAAAATTCTGATACCCACACTGTACCCACCCTGTACTCCAGTACAAGGTTTCTGCAAACTCAGCACTACTGACGCTGTGGGCCAGATCATCTGTCGTAGGGATGGTCCTGTGCACTGCAGATGATTAGCAGCACCCCTGGCCTCTACCCTCTAGACGCCCGTGCTCACTCCAACCCCAGTGGTGACAACCAAAACTGTCTCCAGATATTGTCAAACGTCCCCTGGGGGATGGGGGCAAAACCTCCTCCCACCTCCAGTGGGGACCAGTGACCTAGGCCATGCTCATTAATGGCTGTTAGGCTACTAGGTAAAAGGATGATGAGGAATTTTAAGTAGATAGATCAGACATTAGACTCACAACACTTGCATCTGAAACCAAGTCCCCCTAAAACTGAGCTCCCCTGCAGAGTTTACGATTAACCTCTCTATCCAAAACTTTATACCCTCTCTTGTCTCGCCCCTGTTCCCCTTGGGACTAAGGAGTATCAGAGAAAAGGGGGGACTGAAAGCAAGCAGGACTCTGCAGGACCTTCCTGGGTACAAAAGCCCCTTTGTGCCCCTGGTTCTTGTTTGTAGAAGAAGGCTAGGTCTTCTAAAGAGCAGACTCAACAGTTACTAATTAGAGAAAAGAGGGAATGCAGAAACAAAGGAAAAGCAGTTAGGCAAGAAAAGTAATGATGGCTTTTTTTTTTTTTTGGCTGTGCCACACGGCTTGTGGGATCTTAGTTCCCTGACCAGGGACCGAACCCATGCCCTCAGCAGTGAAAGTGTGGAGTCCAAACCACTGGACCGCCAGAGAATTCCCAATCATGACTTAAACAATAGTTCAGCAGTAAAACAGAGTCTTCCTCAAGGGATATAGATAACAATCTGATGCATATCTCTGAGTTAGTCTGCAGAAAACTAAGACCCATACCCAGGTGGAGTTTGGTGACTACATGTAGTTCACAAGCACGGAGGCCCCAGACTGGCTGATGATTAAGATTTCCAAAACATCACCCTGTTACCACCAACTAATCAGAAGAAAGTCCATGAGCTGATCATGCACCCTGCAACCCTAACCCCTAATGTAAGCAGATAGGGTGGGGGATGGGGGTCTCTGGAGAAAGAAAACGAGGCATGGCTTTTTTGACATAAGAGAAGCCGTTTTTGACCTAAGCTATTCTGTGATCTAAGCCTGGGCACAATGCTTGCCCTTGATCAGGTCTCAGTAATTAGCGATCTTAAGGGAACAAAAGAATACAGAAACACACAACTGTTAGCTGGCAAGAGAAGTAACAGTAGCAAAGATAATTTACCAGTTGTAAAGACTCCCACTTTTGTTTCAATGATAAAGATTAGCCTGAAGTGCTCAAGCACCAGATCGGCTGGAACCTAAGGGATGATGAGGTTGACCTTTTCTGACCCTTGAGATTTCAATCAACTAAAGCTTGGACCCTGTCTACCACCCAAGCCCCTTCATGAATATGCATGAACCCTTAGCTTAAAACTTCCCCAGTTATGTTGTTGGAGGGGGAAATACTGCTTTGGGAAAGATCCCTGGTGTTCTCTCTATTTGCTGCAAATAATAATGAATCCTTCCTTCTCCCAGTCTTGGCTTGGCTGTGTCTTTTGGTTTGACACCCACCAAGAGGCAAACCCAGTTTTTCGGGTAACACTAATGATGCTTTTTAAAACCCTTCCTGAAAGCCACTGGGGAGTTTGGGTCTTTTGAGCATGAGCTGCCCATTCTCCTTGCTTGGCGCTCTGCTATAAATGTTGTACTTTCCTTCACCACCGGTGTCAACAGATTGGCTTTGCTTGGTGTTGGTTCCATAACGCACCCACCAATCAGCTTCTTGTCTCTAAAAAGTGAGGCAGTGAGACCCTACTGCCTTCTGATGTGGAGGCAGTAGGACATACACAGCAGCACCTATAAAGCTTTCTTGCAGGCCCCCTCCCCCCAAATCAAGCCTCTAGAGTCAACCAGCTTACAGGAAATAGAAGAGTTAGAGAAACATGTTAAAACTGCACTAGAGGGGGCATCAGCCAAATCCAAAATGTGGGAAATTCTACATAACAAATTAGCTCATTTCATCAACAAATAAATAGCATAAAAGGAGAGGGAAGCTGTTGCAGACTAATAGAGATTAAAAATACAAAGCGACAGAAGCAATGTGTGGATCTTGTTTAGATCCTAATTCATTCAAACCAAGAAGGCATTTGTGAGGCCACTGGAGAAGAATGAACACATAATGGATATTAAATGATACTAAGGAATTATTAAGATTATTAATTATTTAGATGTGATAACTGTGAATGTATAATTTGGGGAAAAGCATCTTTTACTGTTAGGGATGCATACTAAGCATTTACAGTTGAAATGCTATGGTATCTGAGACTTGCTTTAAAATACTACAGTCAAAAAAAGGAGAGGAGTTGAAGAAACAAAAATGCAAAATGTTGATAGCTATTGAAGCTGGGTGAAAGGTATACTAGCTGATGGTTAATTTTATGTGTCAACTTGAGTGAGTCACAGGGCGTGAGTCACAGGGCGCCCAAATTAAACATTGTTTCTGGGGTGTCTGTGAGGGTGTTTCTAGGTGAGATTAGCATTCGAACCAGTTGAGTAAAGCAGACTGCCTTCCCCAGAGTGGTTGAGCATCATCCAATCTGTTGAGGGCCTGTATAGAATAAAAGAGGAAGGGGGATTTGTCTCTTTTTCCTGCCTCACTGTTGAGCTGGGACTTCTCATCACATCTTTTCCTGCCCTTGGATTCATCATCAGCCCCCCTGGTTCTCAGGCCTTCGGACTCAGAGTAAATTACACCACTGGCTTTCTTGGGTCTTTAGCTTGCAGATGACAAATCAAGGAACTTCTCGGCCTCCATAATCACATGAACCAACTCCTCATAATAAATCTTTTATATCCTATTGGTTCTGTTTCTCTGGAGAACCCCGATTAATACTAGTAAATGTTTGAAAGTTTCCATAATAAAAAGTTAAATATAAAAAGAATATTGAGGGACTTCCCTGGTGGCGCAGTGGTTGAGAATCCACCTGCCAATGCAGGGGACATGAGTTTGAGCCCTGGTCCGGGAAGATCCCACATGCCGCGGAACAACTAAGCCCGTGCGCCACAACTACGGAGCCTGCGCTCTAGAGCCCGCAAACCACAACTACTGAGCACACACACCGCAGCTACTGAAGCCCACGTGCCTAGAGCCCGTGCTCCACAACAAAGAGTAGCAATGAGAAGCCTGCGCACTGCAACGAAGAGTAGCCCCCGCTCGCCACAACTAGAGAAAGCCCGAGTGCAGCAACGAAGACCCAACGCAGCCAAAAATAAATATAATAAATTTATTTTAAAATAATAAAATTAAAATTTTAAAAAATAAAAAGAATACTGAAGGACTTACATCCAGAATATATAAAGGACTCTCAAATCTTTACAATAAGAAAACAATCCATGGGAGTTCCCTGGTGGTCTAGTGGTTAGGATTTGGTGCTTTCAGTGTTGTGGGCTGGGTTCAGTCCCTGCTCAGGAAACTGAGATCCCACAAGCCAAGCAGTGTGGCCAAAAAATAAATAAATAAATAAAATAGAAAGAAAGAAAGGGAGGGCGGGAGAAACGGGGAGGGGGAGGGGGAGAGAGAGAGAGAGAGAGAGAGAGAGAGAGAGAGAGAAAGGAAGAGATGAAAGAAAGGGAAGAAAGGAAGGAAGGAAGAGGAAAGGAAAGGGAAGGGAAGGGAAGGGAGGGAGGGAGGGAGGGAGGGAGGGAGGGAGGGAGGGAGGGAGGAAGAAAGAAAGGAAGAGAGAGAGAAAGGAAACAACCCAATTAAAATGTGGGTAGAAGGGACTTCCCTGGTGGTCCAGTGGGTAAGATTCTGTGCTCCCAATGCAGGGGGGCCGGGTTCAATCCCTGGTCAGGGAACTAGATCCTGCATGTATGCCACAACTAAGAGTTCGTATGCCGCAACTAAGAAGTCTGCATGCCGTAGCTAAGACCCGGTGCAGCCAAAGTAAATAAATAAATAAATTTTTTTTTTTAAAGTGGGTAGAAGATATGAACAGACACTTCATGAAAGAAGATACCAAGATGGCAAATAAGCACAAGAAAAGATCCTTAACATAATTAGCCACTAGGGAAATACAAACTAAAATCACAATGACATGCCACTTCACACTCACTACAATGGCTATAATTTTAAAAAATTTTAAGCCAATATCCAGTGATGGCAAGGTGCAAAAGTGACTAGAACTCTCGTACACTACTGGTAAGAATGCAAAATGATACAGCCACTCTGAAAATGGCTTGGCAGTTTCTTATAAAGTTAAACATACACTTGCTATATGGCCCAATAATCCCCCTCCTAGGTAACTGCCCTAGAGAAATGGAAATTATGATCCTATACCTAAATGTAAATGTTTATCGCAGCTCTATTTATAATCGCCCCCAAGCTGGACACAATCCAAATGTCCTTCAATGGGCAAATGGATAAGCAAACAGTGGTATGTCCATAAAATGGAACACTATTCAGCAATAAAAAGGATCAAACCATTGATACGTGTAGCAACATGGAAGAATATCTCAAATACATGATGCTAGGTGAAAAAAGACAGGCTCAAAAGGCTACACACTGTATGATTCTATTTACGTGACATTCTGGAAAAGGCAAAACTATAGGGATCAAAAAAAGATCACTGGTTGCCAAGGGTTGGATCGAAGTAGAGAGAGGGACTGACAACAAAACTGCAGCATGAGAGAATTTGAGGGGTGATGAAAGCATTTTGAACTATGCGGTGATGGACACATGGCTACATGTCTGTCAAAATCAGAACTGTACACTATAAAAAGTGAATTTATTGTATGTAAATTAAAAATAAAGAAAAACAGAAAAAAGAAAATGCTATGAAGCCTGTTGGTAAAGAGAGGCATGTATAAAATTGTTGTGTTATAAATCAATTTGTTGTTAGCGTGCATGTGTTTGTGCATGCGTATGTACACACCCATATTTACACATATTAATAAATACACACAGAGACAAAAGTATTATATGTGCAATGTGAATAATGCTCACCTCTGATAAGTCAGATTCCAGGAAACTTGTTTTCTTCTTTTAACTTACTGATGTTTTCTGATTTTTTTCTAAAATAAATTAGTATTGCTTTTATTATTTCTTTCTTTTTTAAAAAATAAATTTATTTATTTGTTTGTTTTTATTTTTGGCTGTGTTGGGTCTTCGTTGCTTCGCAAGGGCTGTCTCTAGTTGCGGCGAGCAGGGGCTACTCTTCGTTGCGGTGCGCGGGCTTCTCATTGTGGTGGCTTCTCTTGCTGTGGAACATGGGTTCTAGGCACGTGGACTCAGTAGCTGTGGCTTGTGGGTTCTAGAGCGCAGGCTCAGTAGTTGTGGCACACAGGCTTAGTCGCTCCGCGGGATGTGGGATATTCCCGGACCAGGGATGGAACCTGCGCCCCCTGCATTGGCAGGCGGATTCTTAACCAATGCATCACCAGGGAAGGCCTCCCACGATTTCTTTAAAAAGTAATTTTAAAACAAGCAGATAAAAAGGAAAATGCAAGCTCCTCTGAGACGCTTTTCCTGATTCTTCCACAACTAACCTTTTGCCTTGCAGGCCTCCCCTCCATCTCCTCCAAGCACCTACCACAGGCTGCCCTGCAGCCTCATTCTCTCTGTAGCCTCGGCCTCCCCTGCTGATGAGCTAAAGTGCCTCCTCGCCCGCCTTGTTCCTGTGTTCACTCCAGTTTACTCCAGGGGGGCGCCTGTCTCAGGAATCATGTCCATCTGGTTCCTTGCTCTATCCCACCAGCCACCCCCAACAGGCACTCAGTAAAGAGCTGGTCAGTGACTGACCAAGCAACTGGGAATGAACAGGCATCTAATGACCAGTAAACCATATCTACAGGTAACTGGACACTATCCAAAGGGTGATAATTAATGTTTCAAGTCAGCTTAGAATATGGACTCAGGTGAAGGGCCTTTGGGATGACGCCTGCCCACTTACGTTTCTAGAAATTATTTGGGAGAAAACATACAAGGCTGGCTTATCACTTACCATATTTGTGGATAAGAGACTTGGAACTGTTAAAACTTAAAATGAGAACTTTCAGAATCATCCCAACATGTGATAAGGTGGACTGTAACGGGTGCATATTTAAGGTTCACAGAGTCAGCTGTAGGAATACAGAATAGCAGAAAGCAGACTTGATAAAAGCAGGCCAATGAAAACAGACCTGGTGATTTGAGGTGACATTAGTCTCGCTAGACCTAAATGTCTGTCAGTATAGGATGAAGTAAAAGGGGTGGTGGCAGGGGTTGAGCTGAGTGATCACAAATCTTCTCTCATCTAGGACCCTCCATTTTCACATCTACAGGCTGAAGTCTATTCATTAGTTTGAAAAGATATTAAGTCCAAAACTTATTAAAATGGATATTTTTATGATTCCCTTCACATGCCAGGAATATCCAGAGTGATATTTTAAATGTCCTTACTTCAAAAACAAAAATAAACAACATAAACAAACCAAAATATCACAGCATTCTAACTTCTCTCTAGCCTAAGCAGACCAAGGTCCTAGCAGCCTGCAAGCCAGTAACCTATCTGCTAAATAAAAACATATCAGAAAGCTTCCAAATATCACAACTTTGGAATTCCAGTTCCAGTTAATGGAGTAAGTACACTCTACCCCGAATGCTGCTATAATATCTGGAAACAATGCATGGAGCAGCTATTTCAGGACTCTGAAAAATAAATAGTAGTAGGTAAATGGGTGAAGAAGACCAGAATTCAAAGTTCCACTGAGCCGGCAGTCAGTTTCCTATTTTTCCTCCAAGATTGCCCAGCTTAGACTCAAAGCAGCCTCAAATCCAGAAAAGGGAACCAGGTGTGGACAGAGAGCCCCAGGACAATCTCCCTCCTATTCTGGCTGGAGATGTGGGCAAGGGGATTCTTAACACTATAAACACTGGAGGAAATTCTGTTTCTTGTTTTGTTTTTGTTTTAATTTTTTTCCCTTCATTCTCTCCTATTTCAGACCCCAGGCAAGCCTGAAGTGGCATAAGCAGCTGCAGCAACAGAAGCCTGAAGATGCCTGAAGCTCTGATGGAGGGGACTCTTCCTGTATGATCAAGAGGAAGGAGAATTCCAAGAGAATGGGTGAACCGCCATTGCTTTTTTCTACCCCTGTCTTCCCACTGTTTGGCCCCAGACAAACAGTAGTGATAGAAATTACAACAGTAACTAAAGTGGCAGCTTTCTGGACACAGACCTGAAAGGGGAGTTACAGAGAACTGGAAAGTACCAAGGAGACAGCAGAAAGAGAAAGCGAATCCATAAAGCTGCTTATAAACGCGGGGCCCGCTCCAAGCTGTACATGCAAAGATCTGATTCTAAACAGCATAATAAAGACTTTAAGAACTGAACTATGGGACAGGTCACCACACAGGTCCCAGATCGGCCATTGGGTGGCACACACAAAGGAAAGATCCAAATAGCATTGCAAAGGCTTTGAAACAATTGACACTGAATTCTCAACCCACAGAAGACTGGCCACAACTTGCCACCTGAACCCAATCAGGCTGACTGCCTTCTAAAACAAAACAAAACAAAACTCAGCATTCTTCACAGGATTTAAACAAGACCAGAGTTTCAATATATAATAATCAAATGTCTGTGATATAATCCGAAATTACTTAAATACAGAAACTAGGAAAATCCCAGCTCACATGGAAAAAGACAATCAACAGATGCCAATGCTGAGATGACACAGTTGTTGGAATTATCAGACTGTAAAGTAGCTATAACAAGAATAATCCAAGAAAAAAAGATGGACACTCTTGAAAAGAATGGAAAGACAGAAAGTCTCGGCAAAGAAACTGAGACATAAAGAAGAACCAAATGGAAATTTTAGAACTATAAAATGCCATAACCAAAATTAAAAACTCAATGTATGAGCTTAATAGCAGAACGGAGCTGACAGAGGAAAATAATCAGTGAACCTGAAGATAAATCAATAGAAATTACCAAATCTAAACAACAAAGAGAAAAAAGTGAACAGAGCCTCAGGGAACTATGCGATAATACCAAAAGGTCTACTGTTTGTGTCACTGGAGTCCCAAAAGTAGAGGAGAAAGAATGTGGAACAGAAAAAAGCATCTGAAGAAACAATCGCAGACAACTTCTCATATTTGGCAAAAAATATAAATTCAAAGATTCAAGAAGCTCATCAAACCCCAAACAGAAAAAACTCAAAGAAACTTATGCCCAGATGCATCATAAACTGCTGAAAACTGAGAAAGAAAAAGTCCTAAAAGTAGCCAGAGAAAAATGATGCATTATACATAACAAAACAATGATTCAAATGATGCAGATTTTTAATTTATTTTTTTTTAATCATTATTATTATTATTTTTTTTTTTTGTGGTACGCGGGCCTCTCACTGCTGTGGCCTCTCCCGTTGAGGAGCACAAGCTCCGGACGCGCAGGCTCAGCGGCCATGGCTCACGGGCCCAGCCGCTCCACAGCATGTGGGATCTTCCCGGACCGGGGCACGAACCCGTGTCCCCTGCATCGGCAGGCGGATTCTCAACAACTGCGCCACCAGGGAAGCCCAAATGATGCAGACTTATCATCAGAAACCACAGAGGCCACGAAGAAGTGGAATAACATTTTGAAAGTACTGAGAAACAAACTGACAATCCAGAATTCTACACCCAGCAAAATTATCCTTTAAGAATAAAGGTGAGGACTTCCCTGGTGGCACAGTGGTTAAGAATCCGCCTGCCAATGCAGGGGACATGAGTTCGAGCCCTGGTCTGGGAAGATCTCACATGCCATGGAGCAACTAAGCCCATGCTCCATAACTACTGAGCCTGCACTCTAGAGCCCACAAGCCACAACTACTGAGCCCACGTGCCACAACTACTGAAGCAAGAGCACCTAGAGCCCATGCTCTGCAACAAGGAAAGCCACCGCAATGAGAAGCCCGAGAACTGCAACGAAGAGTAGCCCCCACTCCCCACAACTAGAGAAAGCCTGCCTGCAGCACCAAAGACCCAAAAATAAAATATATAAATAAATTTATTTTTAAAAAAAGAAGAAAGGTGAAATAAAGACATTCTCAGACAAAAGAAATTTAAGACAATTCATAGTCAGTAGAGGAGCTCTAAATGAAATGATAAAATTTCAAATCTTCAGACAGAATAAAAATTATACCAGAAAGAAACTTGGAACATCAGGAAGGAAAGAGAAGCAACAGAAATGGTAAAAAGCTGAGTAAGTATAATAGACAATTTTTCTCCTTTTGAGTTCTTTAAAATATGCATGATGGTTGAGAGCAAAATTTATAACATCGTCTGATGGGATTTTCAATGTATATGACAACGAAAACAAGGGAGGAGGGTAAAGAGGTAAAGGAGGGCTTCCCTGGTGGCGCAGTGGTTGAGAGTCACAGTGAGAGGCCCACGTACCGCAAAAAAAAAAAAAAAAAAAAAAGGCAAAAATGACTCAAATTCTTCACCAAAGAGAATATACAGATAGCAAATAAGCACAAAATGCTTACATCATTAGCCATTTAGGGAAATATAAATTAAAACCACTATGAGATGCCACTACACACCTATTACATTGGCTTTAAAAAAAAAAAAAAAAAAAAAAAAAAAAAAAAGAAGGGCTTCCCTGGTGGCGGCAGTGGTTAAGAATCCGCCTGCCAATGCAGGGGACACGAATTTGAGCCCTGGTCCGGGAAGATCCCACATGCCACAGAGCAACTAAGCCCGTGCGCCACAACTACTGAAGCCCATGCGTCTAGAGCCCCTGCTCCGTAACAAGAGAAGCCACCGCGATGAGAAGCCCACGCACCACAACGAAGAGTAGCCCCCACTCATGGCAACTACAGAAAGCCCACGTGGAGCAACGAAGACCCAACACAGCCTAAATTAAATAAATAAATAAATTAATTAAATTTATTTTTAAAAAAGATAACACCAAGTGCTGTAGCCAGGACGCAGAGCAACTGGAACTCTCATATACTGATGGCAAAATGCAAAATAGTGCAGACACTCTGGAAAACTATTCAGCAGCTTCTTATACATTTAAACATATACTTACCAGGGACCTCCCTGGTGGTCCAGTGGTTAAGACTCTGCGCTCCCAATGCAGGGGACCAGGTTTGATCCCTAGTCAGGGAACTGGATCCCGCATGCCTCAACAAAAAGATCCAAGGTGTCGCAATGAACATCCCGCACGCAGCAACGAAGATCCCACGTGCCACAACTAAGACCCGGTGCAGCCAAACAAATAAATAAATAAATATTCAAAAAAATAAACAAACATACACTTACCATATGATCCAGCAATTTCACTCCTAGATATTAACCCCAGTGAAATAAAAACCTATGTTTACACAAAAACTGTATATGAATGTTTATAGCAGCTCCATTCATAATCACTAAAAACTGGAAACAACCCCAAATGTCCTTCAACAGTAAATGATTATAAAGAAACTGTAGTACATACCTACAGTACTCAGCAATAAAAAGGAATGAACTACCGATAAAACACAACATGAATGAATCTCAAATGCATCACCTTAAGTGAAAGACAAAATCAAAAGGTTGTATACTCTATGATGCTCTGGAAAAGACACAACTGTAGTGATGGGGAACAGATGAGTGGTTGTCAAGGGGTGGGTGTGACCACAAAGGAGAATGAGGAAGTTTTGTGGGTTGATGAAACTGTTCTGTATCCTGATTGAGGGAGTGGTTATGTGAATGTATATCTGTGTTAAAACTCATAGACCTGAATGCCAAAAAAAGTCAATTTTATTGTATTTCAATTTAAAAAATAGAACATGTGGAGACCACCAACATCCTTAGCATGTCCCCAACCTCTAGGGCTCAAATTTCTGCCAGTTTTCTTATGCTCTCAGAAAGAAAATGGTGTGAAATCCCTTATTAAATTTTTTTTCTTGTTGGTTTAATTCAAAACCACGATGTGACAAATTTCAAATTAGCTTTTTTTTTTTCAAATTAGCTTTTAAATGCTATTTTTCCAGCATCCAAAATATAGAATAAAAGCCCTTCAATTTTGCCACTCAATCATGAAACAAAACAAAAATAATCTAAAGAAATAAACAGATCAATTTCCAAAACGGAAACCAAAACAAAAGCAAGACTGAGTCTACTGGATGGGGCCCACCAGCTAGAGTCTACAACATAATGAATCATAATGTTCAGACATTAGCTGTGCATTTAAGACCTGTGCACTCCGCAACAAGAGAAGCCACAGCAATGAGAAGCCGGCGCACTGCAACGAAGAGTAGCCCCCGCTCACCGCAACTAGAGAAAGCCTGCGTGCAGCAATGAAGATCCAACTCAGCCAAAAACAAATAAATAAATGAAATAAATTTCTAAAAAGACTTGTGCAGTTTTCTGAATATATACTATACTTCCATAAAAAGTCCTTAAAAGCAATAACATAAATCTACAGTTATAACTCCCCCCGCCAAAAAAACCCACCACTCTGTGCCATATCCAAAAGCAAGTTATAGAACAGCATGTACAATATCCCATTTTTACAAATATGCACACACAGGAACAAAGTCTAAAACAATAGATACCTGTTAACAGAAGTTCTCCCTAGCTGATGAGAATACTGGTGATTTTTACTTCTTTCCTCATTTTTCTATAGTAGTCTTTTTTTTTTTAAACCACAGAGACAAATACTTTTATAATCAGAAAATTTTTTTTTTCATTTTGGAAAATAGCATTCAAGTTAAAAATGCGATATTTATACTACAGATCAATTTATATATGACTTAGGCTGTAGGTTCCTTGACATAAAGGAGCTTTGTAAGCCTCATACAGTACCAGATTCCCAAAAGACATTTTACCAGATGTGTGTCTCGAGAAGGAAGAATAGAAATATGCAAGGCTTCTCACGAGAAGTGGTAACTTCTCTGGCATCTCTGAATAAAAAGAGGGGAAGAAATCAGGCAAGTGGCAAAGGTAGGTCTGGACGGAGGGAGGAGGCCTGTGAGTGATGGCGAAGAGGCAGAATAGATCCTGACACGGAACGAAGGCAGAGAAGTAGACCGAGAGGGAGACCAGGAAATCTGGAAGAGGTGTGAAGCAAAAGACCAGTGTGCTCACTAAAAATCAGAGAGCGAACTATTCCATCCTTCTCCCCTCCCCTGCTTTCCCACCCCTAAGAGAAGTGACCCCAAGGCTGTTCCCTGCACAGGGGTGCTATGCGCAGGACCCTGAGTGCCTAAGGGGGGCGGGTCCCTGACCCAAGGGCAGCCAACCCACAGGCTGGCGAGGCACCTCTAATTTGGCCTGGCTAGGAAAGCTCCACCCAAATAGAGACAGTGGTAATCAGGCCAATCAGACGCTCTCTGGAATTCAACCGCAGTCAGCAAGTTAGCGTCAGAGAGAGCAGACAGACCTGAGATGAACATCTTAAATAATCTATCAGAATATACTTATAAGACGAACATCAGAAAACACAACGCCTGCAACTTTGCCTAAGCGTTCTTTTACGACTCCTCTGACCTTTTAGGAGTTGCTTTTTGGTTTATACTGTCATTTACATAAAATACCTAAGTGCACACGCTGCAGAGCCTGAAAATGCTGTCCTGCACTTTTGTGCTGCTACTTAACAGTGAAATGTGGTTTGTTCCATAGGGCCTCTTACTATGGCAATTCCTTACAACAGGAGATTGTGTTTCCCACTGCTAACAAGTTAGGCGGCAATGTTTTTAACATACTCCCCTTTGCAGCCTTTTCCTCAGCCAGTTTTCTCTTCTTGGAAGTAACCAAGCAGAAGGTTCACATTTTATGAAGAAAACTGCCTTCCTCTGCGTAGTTTTCAACCTCCACTCAGGTCCTTGACAAGACTTGCTGATGGGATTCTTTCAGGTTGACAGCACCCAGTCCTTGGCTACCTGAGACAGACACCCTGCCACGTGCTGCCCTCCACAGCGGGGCACGGCCCCTGTGCCCCTCCAGCCAGTTCTCGTCCCCAAGTTCTCAGACCAAGGCAGTCAGTGCTCACAAGCCCCTGCCAGATAAGCCCAACGGACGGATCCCCGTCCCTAAGCAGGCCCAGCTGGCAGCGGATGAGGCACTTGGCTGGCCTCGGGCTAGAACGGGGCCTGCACAGAGCTGGGCAGAGCCCAATCCTCTTTCAGATGTGATGAGGTCACGGGCTGGGCTATGAAGAGAGGACATGGGCCCTCTGTGGCCCAGGAGCCACGGGCTGCCCTTAACCCAGCAGCTAGAAAGAAAAACTTAGTCCTGCTGAGTGAAGCACTGACTCAAGTAAAACTCCCAAGATTCATGAGGCCCAGCTGCCTGGCCCTCCCAGGGTTCCCTCCAAGGCCCGGTGTACCTGGTCCTGCAGTCAACCCAAAGGAACCCACGTGTCTCTCTGTTCCTGGCAACTCAGAGTTGACCGACACTACAGGGACGGGCTCAGCCTTGGGAGCAGCCCACCCAGTCAGAGGCGCCTCAGTGCTCACACCCAGACAGGAGCTCCTAGGGCGGAAAGTGTGTCAGGATATCTGCCCCAGCCTCGACTACCCAAGCACACATCATCAGTTGTTTGACGGATGTTGTAACAATAATTTAGGTTCGGAGCGGGACCGAAAGTTTAATTTCAACAACGTGGGAGCTCTTGTTGAAATGAGTCAGAAAGTTAACTTTTTATCTGTGTTCATCCACTCAGTCATGCAGTACTGACTTCATCTTCATGCACACACCTCACAAAGGACCACACAAAAGGCTAGAAGGCCCTGCACATGCTTACCAATCTAAAAAAAATCTGTTTTAAATACTGTATCTGGAAAACTAAATTTAAAGTTCACATTTTTGTTTTATTTGGTCTTATTTTAAAAATGCACTCCCCTATCTAGCTTAATATCATGGCTAAGCCACGCCTCTAAAATAAGTTTCCCAATTAAATAATCAAGACATAAGCTGCTTCACATGGCACCTGTATGCCAGTTAGAAACATTCCAGTCTGGGTGGCAATTTGGCTTGGCAAGAGGATAGCAAATTAAAAACAGCACCCGCTCTGGGCTGATGAATTGGGACGCTGCCTAATACCAGGGCATGTGCCTTGGCAAGCAGAGCATGCAGGCTGGATCTCAGCCTCCCTCACCCTCTCGGTTAGACCCACTGTGCAGTGCACAACCTGCCCAACTGTACAAAGTAGCCTTGGACAATAGCGATTTAGAGCAGGATCTCGGGGACTTTCTTTGTACCTCTATGACAATAATAATAATAATAATAATAATACACTAATCTTGCTAAATCCTGTATTTGGCCGGTCTTGATGATCTGATTGTCAAATATTAAGAAGTTTACAAACAGGTAGAATTTTAAAATATTGTTTTACTTTGTTTTCATTTATATTGATCTGGTCTGAGACTCAATGATAGATTTCACAGTCCATTAAAAAAAAAAAAAACAAAGGGACTTCCCTGGTGGTCCAGTGATTAAGACTCCGAGCTCCCAATGCAGGGAGTCTGGGTTCATTCCCTGGTCGGGGAACTAAGATCCCGCATGCTGCACAGCACAGCCAAAAAGAAAAAAACAAAAACAAAACTGCAGGTCTCCTACAGAACTCCATGGAGCTAAACACAGAGGAGACCCTTTACAAACTACTGGGCTCCCCCAGGCTTCCCTCAACCTGGCAATTCATCATTCTCTGTGGACTTCACTCATCTAACTAGCTTGGCAACCCCTAGGCCTGCAAAGTCCCAGACCAACAGCTGAAGCTTTCCCAAAGCGTCTAGTGAGGCAGGTGCAGTGTCTCCCCAACCACCTCACCAAAACCACCTCTGAGCACAGCGCCAGTAACATCCTCATCACCACCTCTACGACCATCACACATCTCGGGACCATGCAAACAGCTATGTGAATGAACTCACCTGTGACAAGTGGGGGGTCCGTCTCCCTAGTTTCAGCTCCAAAACCATACTTGAAAGGAATACAGATCAATTTGCTGGCAAATTATCCTGATGTCAAATTATTATCAGAGAAATTAAGGAACTAAAAGGCAAATTCTACCTACCAATATCAGGGTTTTGTTACAATCCAAACTTTGAGGGCTCCCAAGTCCACTGCCTGCCCCAGTACATTCACTTGGGCCATTTGCCTGGGCTGGGTAAACACCTGCACTTTTTTATTTTTATTTTTTTAATGTTTATTTATTTATTTATTTAGGCTGCGCCAGGTCTTAGTTTCAGCACGCGGGCTTCTCAGTTGCGGCATGCCTGCGGGATCTAGTTCCCCGACCAGGGATCGAACCTGGGCCCCCTGCATTGGGAGCGTGGAGCCTTACCCACTGGACCACCAGGGAGGTCCCAACACCTGCACTTTAAACAGAGTATCACAGGGGAATCCCCTGGCAGTCCAGTGGTTAGGACTCCCCGCTTTCACTGCCAAGGGCCTGGGGTTCAATCCCTGGTCAGGGAACCAAGATCCCCCAAGCCGCGTGGCGCGGCCAAAATAAATAAATAAATAAACAGAGTATCACAGGCAAAGACTTGATTTATCGTATACAGGCTTTCCTAAAACTACTATCCGAGAAAATGCCTGAGGATGTTAACTATTCATCTGTCTTCCCCATAATCACATAAAGGGTAAGAAAGATTATCAGAATTCACAGAGCTATCCCACATCTGGCTTCACAGAAAGGAATCAAACTGTCACCCTAGGGCAGGAGCCAGTCACAAGGGAAAGAACGCCAGCCTGAGGTCCAGGTTCCAAGACGACCAACAAACTGCATAGCCATAGGTAAGTCACAACTTCTCTAGGGTCAGATTCCTCACATGTAAAAGTGCCATAAATGTTAGCTTCAGTATTTCTTTGATTGAGAAATAAACAATGAAAAATAAAAACAAGGAATATAATAAACGTAACTGCCACCTCTTTACTCCCACTTGCCATGGTCTTTCCCGTCCCCGATTCTCACCTGGACTACTCAAAGTCTCTTAGCGGACTTTGGATCATCTCGTCCTCCTCAAAGCCATTCCTCACACCCTCTAACCCAGCGACAGCCAACAAAAACACGTGAGCCATGTAAGTAATTTTAAATTTTCTAAGAGCCATATTTTAAAAAGTAAAAAGAAATAGGTAGAGTTCACTTTAATAGGAAATTTTATTTACCCTGATATAGCCAAAATACCACCATTTCAACATGTAATTTTACATTCTGCTTTTTTCCTATTACCTCTTTGAACTCCAGCATGTATTTCACACCTATGCACGCCTCAAAATTCATACCAGCCACACTGCAAATGCTCGACAGCCACAGCTCTGACTGCTCTTCATCTCTTTCAGAAAATCCAAATTCATTAGCCTAACAAGTCAGGCCCAACCTGGGTCCCCCTCCTCCCTCTCCTCCCCCTCCCCTTCCATACCTTTGCCTGGTGAACCATACCTGGTACCTCCTTTCCACCCCTTTCCTGGGCTCGCCCTCAACTCCCAGGACCTGGTATACTCCTTCTCCACAGGACACACCACACCTCCTAGCCAAGCCCACTGTCCCCAGCCCCTATTACAGCACTTGGCTCCGGTGATCAGCAAGGGTTGTGTACTTTCTCTGCCTCATACCAAACCCTCCTCCAAATGGACTGTGAACCCCTTGGAGGCAGGGATTTTTGTCCTATTTATGTATGTCTAACAGTATCTGGCCCAGCCTTGACGTTCACACATATATGAAGCATAGATTTTTTTTTTAAGGGGGAAAATATGTTAGAATTTTTAACAACATCTAGCTACTGACCTTGATCTAACTCTAAAGTTATTTAGCCAACTCTTAACCTGAAATTATACACATGTGTAGGGTTTGGATCAAAAATGGTTGAGAGAAAGTAGACAAGCTAAAGAAGCAACTACTGCTGGAAGAGCCATTGCTCCTTGGGGTTTGTTTTTTTTCCACTGGCACAAAAAACTTTTAGAACTGTTTTTCATAGCTGTGCTGGAATAAACGGGAAACCACAAAAATGAAGGCTTCCCCTGCACCAGTCATCAAATTGTAGTGGCAAGAAAGAAACCATTCAGAACTATCCACGTTTGATGAAACTCTGAACATTTTAAGTGTTTAGTAACCCATTTAATTCCCAAATTTAACCAATCATTTGAAATGTTCAGAGACAAAATTCTGGATTCCAGTATTTCCTACAGGCCTCTCCAGTCTTCACTGGAGATGAAGGCCTCCCTTCTCAGGCCTCACAGAACGGCTGTTCTTTTATTTTCATCAGAGAGGTCCATAAAAACAAGCACAAGGACCCTCAGCCTCAATCCCAGTTGTGACTTCTTTACACATGTTAAGTGTCTGCTCTAAGGAGTCTCAAAATACTGACGTGGCAGATCCTCAGTGACCCTCTCCCCCAACATGTTAATCAGAAAGCAGACAACTTTAGTAATAATTACAGAACCCCTGGTTTTCATTTTATACGTTCCTAAGCAAAAAGCTTGGCAAAGCCTCTTATGGTTTCCCCTCCTTTTACAAAAATCTGTCTCCTAAGCAAAAGCTTCTGTTTCCTAGTAGCACCAGATACACTTCAAACTCACGGTTAAAAAAAGAAAAAAATAATTACAATGGCATTTTATTTCCATACTGTCTCCCCAATATTTTCCACTTACAACAGAGTTTAGAAGCTTATTTGCTTATAAATATATAAATGTTATTGTTCCCTTATAGATCCCATGTTTTCAAATAATTTGACCTTACGAACTATGTTATATAATACACAAACTGTTATTTTTTTTCTTTCTTCTGTGAAACAGATATGTATATTCACCTGTTCATTCGGTGCCTCACTATGGGCCAGGCACTGTTGTAGACACTGAGGATACCTCAGGGAACTCAAAACACAAAGCCTCTCCTCTCGTGGAGTTGGTATTCTAGTTGGGTGGTGAATGCTGAGAAGGAAAGTAAAGCAGGGTGAGGAGGATAAAGAGCAGGGATGGGGGAATGTCCTACTTTTGGCAGGTGGTCAGGGAAGTTCTCTTGAGCAGAAGAGAAGGACAGCAGTTCTGAAGAACAGAGCCAAGTGAGCATTTCTGGGAAGGGGTGGAGGGGATGGAAGAATAAACCTCAGATGCAAAGACTCTAAGGCAAGAGTATGTTAATCAAAAAGTTAATCAAAGCTTCTGGTCAAGTGAAATAATCAGTACCTTAAAACCCGAGTCTAAAAAGAAACTGGCCTTACTCTGGTTAATGCAGTTTATATTAGACTTTCTGAAACACAATTGGTACCCGGCCCCTCAGTCTGATTCTCAACCCCCCATTTCTATATTAATAAACTTAGGGCTCCCAGGGGACCCCCCCACTCTGAAAACCAGTGGCAGACCCCACCATTTTATGTGAGGACACAAGGCCACACACGAGAGGTGCTGAGAGGAGGGCTGGGCGCCACCCTTGCCTTTAAGTGAGAATTTTTCACACAAAAATCCCCCCCATCAAGAAGTTAAACCGCTTCAAAATAAGATAGTTTCCAAATGCTAAAAAGGAAAGATCTTCTCCCGAAGGAGGTGTCACTTTCTGACTTCTGTACCCTTCTACTCATCTGTTCCCTCTTCAGCCAGCTGCAGGCCTGTTCCCAGCTCTGGACCACTTTGAACTGAGCCTTTGAAAGTTTAAACTGGCTCTTCGCCACCAGACAAGATGCTGAGGCCATCCCCTCGTCCGGAGGTGCCTTGCTCTCTTACTCTCTGCCTTTCCTCCTCCTTCTAGACTCTCTGAAGTCTCACCCTGCTAATGGATCCAAATCCCAGTTCATCTCGCCCTGCTTTTTACCTCTCTTGCACACACAGGAATAATCTTATTTTCCAAACAAAAACCTCAGGACTCACTGTCAATATATGGTACTTGCTGCTCTAATTTCAATGCTTGGAATATTTCATAATTTAAAAGCACAGTAATTTTTTAAAACTTAGGATGTACTTATATACGGTCTGAGACAGCACAGAAAACTGAGACTGGGAAAATTTAGGCTCTATGATCACAGTTACAGGCCTTTCACTATTGCGCTATGCTCTAACAAACAACTTTATTTTCCAAAGAAATACAACATCACCCTACAAAAGGATTTGGAGCTACTTCCAGGAATGAGGATAAAGAGGCAGTGAGTGATAGCTATGGGTTGAAGGCCAGAATGCTGCTATTTCCAGGTCATTTCAACAGCTCAGGGAGCTAAATGGACCATCATGGAAAATAATCAGCTTTGGCAGCCATACAGACCTCAGCCCTTAATGGGTGGATCACGATATATGTGCTGCACCTCAGGTAAATCCAGCACTACCTCTAGGCTGGAAATATGCCTCTCTCCAGCATGCAGGTAAGCATCCACTCATTCTACCAGGAGGGAGAAGCATCATGGATTTGGCAGGGCATGTACACTGCCCTCGCCCCATCTAAGCATCCTATGAAGTGCCATGACCTGGGAAAGGCTCTTAGTACTTTGTAATTAAGAAAAAAGGTCATCAGGGACTTCCCTGGTGGTCAAGTGGTTAAGAATCCGCCTTCCAATGCAGGAGACACAGGTTCGATCCCTGGTCGGGGAACTAAGATCCCACATGCCACAGGGCGACGAAGCCCCGTGCGCCGCAACGAAAGATCCCACATGCCGCAACTAAGATCCGACGCAGCCAAATAAATAAATATTTTTTAAAAAGAAAGAAAAGATGAAAGATCATCACAATGATCATTTTGAAGTGTACAGAAATATCAAATTGCTATGCTGTATAACAAGAACTAACGTAGTGTTGTAAGTCAATTATACTTCAACATCAAACTCATAGAAAGAGAGATCAGAATTGTGGTTACCAGAGGCGGCACGTAGGGGAGAGGGGGATGGATGAGGGTGGTCACAAGGTACAAACTTCCAGGTACAAGATAAATAAGTACTAGGGATGTGATGCACAACGTGGTGAGTATAATTAACGCTGCTGCTGTTATATATGAAAGTTAAGCAAGTAAATCCTAAGAATTCTTCTCATCACAAGGAAAAAAAAAAAAATTTCTATTTGTTTAATTTTGTATCTATCTGAGATGGTGGATGTTCACTAAACTTATGGTGGTAATCATTTCATGATGTACGTAAATCAAATCATTATGCTGCACACCTTAAACTTATACAGTGTCTATGTCAAATATATCTCAATAAAACTGGAAGAGAAAAAATAATTAAATTTTTTTTAAAAAGAAAGAAAGAACAAAGGTTTCCAGGGCTGTCAAGAGAGAAATTTTTTTTTTTTTTTTTTTTTTAACTTTTGGCTGCACCAGGTCTTACGGCATGCAGGATCTTTTAGCTGCTGCATGTGAACTCTTAGTTGCGGCATGTGGGATCTAGTTCCCTGACCAAGGATTGAACCCGGGTCCCCTGCATTGGAGGCATGGTGTCTTAGCCACTGGACCACCAGGGAAGTCCCAGGAAAAAATTAATTTGGCCCTATCACCCAGCAGAAGTCCCGAAGGTCTTACTGAGCTCAGCATTTCCCACTGGTAAGTTCTTGTGGGTAAGCACACTGTTAACTTGGGATAAAGTGAGACCTTTACGTATGTTGTAGGACCAAGTCCATATATTTTTTTTAATGTTCAGAAATGTAATGATATTGCCCTTTGATCTAGTAATAGCACTCCCTGAAATTTAACAAAAAATAATCACAATTCAAAAGAAGAATGAAGGACATTTACTGAAGGATCCTTCCTAATAGCAAAATATTGGAAACCATGATCAGGGGATCTTCTGCAGCCTTTGGAAGGGAAAAATTCCAAAGTGCTGTTCATTTGACTACGATTTTTTTCCCTAATTTCCTTCAATGTTACAATGGTTTTTTTATTGAGATATAACTGGAATATAACATTACATTAGCTTCAGGTTTACAACGTAATGATTCAGTATTTCTATATATCAATATTTGTATCAATAATGATATACACATTATCACCACAATAAGTCTTATTTAACATGCGTCACCATATATAGTTTAAAAATTTTTTTTCTTGTGATGAGAGCTTATCAGATCTATTCCCTTAGCGACTTTCAATTACAATACAACTGCAATACAGTATTATTAAATATAGTAGCCAGCCTATAAGGTAGATTCCTTTCAAATGGGAGAAATTTTTTCATTAGCATCAACAAATTTATTAAGCACCCACAATTGTGCAGAAGGCTTTTTTTTTTAAAACAGGAAAATAGACTGAAAAAACTTTTAAGCTTCAAGTTTCTTCAAGATGTCTGTACTGTATTATCTAAATAATTCTCCCCAAAAGGGCCTCCAAATTACAAAATAAGGAAAGTAATAAAAGGTTAACTAAAGATTATGATTGGTATAATAGCTTTAAGGCTAATCTATACTAAGGTAGAGCTAGTAACAGATGATGCTTCGGGAATTTTTGAATAGAAGGTATCTGCGTGTGGTATACAATTCAAATACAGTGAAAAGTAAATCTCCCTTCCACCCTGACCCTTGGTCACCCAGTTTCCCAATTTGTACCATTCCAGAGATATTCGATAGTGCTAACAGGTTGGTGTGACTTCTATGTGAGAGACACTTTGCTAAGGACTTTGTATGGAAGGCTCACGGGCGCCAGTAGCACTCTCATCAGCCCTGATTTACAAATAAGGAGACCTGCTTGTGGCCTGAAGTGAACAAGCAACTGGCCAAAAGTCTCATGGTGATAAGAGACATCAAGTCCATACTCTCAGAGCCCCTCCCCATCCCACCCCCCAACACATACACACACACACACACACACACACACACACACACACACAACCCCTAAACTCCATGTTCTATCTTCACGTTGTGTTGTTCCCTCTGCCCTCAAAACCAATCATTCATCAGCCCTCTGCCTGGCTAATGTGACTTTCCATATCAATTTTAAAATCAGCTTCTCTATCTAAAAAAATCTTGCTGGGATTTTGGGATAATGTTAAACTTACAGATCAATCTGTGGAGAAGTGATACATATTTTTTAATTTATTTTTTTTTAAAAAGCTTTTATATATATATTATTTTATTTATTTTTGGCTGCTTTGGGTCTTCGTTGCTGCATGCAGGCTTTCTCTAGTTGCGGTGAGCAGGGGTTACTCTTCATTGCGGTGTGCGGGCTTCTCACTGTGGTGGCTTCTCTTGTTGCGGAGCACAGGCTCTAGGCGCGTGGGCTCAGTAGTTGCAGCACGCAGGCTCAGTAGTTGTGGCTCACGGGTTCTAGAGCACAGGCTCAGTAGTTGTGGCGCACGGGCTTAGTTGCTCCGCGGCATGTGGGATTTTTCCCAACCAGGGTCGAACCCATGTCCCCTGCATTGGTAGGCAGATTCTCAACCACTGCGCCACCAGGGAAGCCCAAGAAGTGATATTTTAATAACTATATTGAATCTTCCAATCCATGAGCACAGTATGTCTGCCCACTTATTTCAGTGGTCTTTGATTTCCTTCTTTGGTGTTTTGTAGTTTTCAGCATGTAGATCCTGTACATGTTTTGTTAGATTTAGACCTAAGTATTTCATTCTTTCAGAGCTATCATAACTGATATGGGTTGCTTTTTTTTTTTTTCAATTTGTTTCCAATGATTGATTGCTAGGATATAAAAATATGATTGATTTTTGTGTGTTGACCTTGTATGCTGCCACCTTGCTGACTCACACATTAGTCCTAGGAGCTTTTTTATAGATTTCCATGGGATTGTCTACATAGACAATCATGCCATCTGCAAATAGGGACAGTTGTTCTTTCTTTCCAGTCTGAATGCCTTCTATTTATTTTTCTTGCACTGGATAGCACTTCCAGTAGGATGTGGAAGAGAGAGCAGACATGTGGTGAGAACAGACATCGTTGCCTTGCTCCCCATCTTAAGGGGAAAGTATCTTCACCACTAAGTATGTTAGCTGTAGATTTCTGGCAGATGCCCTTTTCCAGGTTGAGGCAGTTCCCTTATCTTACTAGTCTTCTTAGTTACATTTATCGTGAATGAATGTTGAATTTTGTCAAAAGTTCTTTTCTGCATCCCCTGACATAATCAAGTGTTTTTTGTGCTTTAAACTGTTAGCATGGCGGATTATATCTCCTGATTTTGGAAAACTGAACCAGCCTTTTCTTCCTGAGATAAATCACAATGATTGTCGTGTACTATTCTTTTTACATAACATTGCTGGATTCGATTTCCTAGATTTCCTAGTAGTTCGTTGAGGATTTTTGTGCCTGTGTTCATGAGGATGATTGGTCTGAAGCTTTCTTTTCTTGAACCATCTTTGTCTGGTTTTATAAAACAGATGTGTACTAGACACTTTTCTGAGGTCTTGGATGATAATTTTACTATTTTTAATCATCATAAAGACTTAAGAGTGGTTTTAATCTTTGTTTAAATTCTGCTAGAATTTGACTTCAAGTTTTTGACCAGGAAGACAACTCCCAAAGATAACAATCTGCCCAAGGGAAAATGGGACTGTTTTATAAGGAGCCACCTTAAGGTAGAAGTGAGAATCCAATACTTCACCAGCCATTCTCTGCACGCCCCTGCCCTGCTTCTGTACAGCCCAAGAAAGCCAGAAAGGTGAGGCAAGTGCCTACCAGCATGGGATGAAAAACTGACACAGTTTCCATCAAGTAAAAGATACGTTATCACCCAACCCTGAAATGCAAATGCTCACATTTGTCTTTGAGTTACCTAAGAAAGCACCTGTCAAACATTAACCCTTTAGTTCTTACAATTCCTAAAATGCTGTCATTACCACTCACATTCTACTAATGAGGAAGCCAAGAAACAATGGGGTTAAGAGATTTCACGGAGATCAGCAGAGCTAAAATTTGAATTTAAACATCACCTATTACCCAACTTTGTTTAAAAAATAGTCCTAAACAAATGCAATGCAATGTCAGAAGGTCAATCAGGCGTGGGAGGGGCTCAAGAAAGGGATCCCGGGACTTCCCTGGTGGTCCAGTGGTTAAGACTCTGAACTCCCACTGCAGGGGACTCAGGTTTGATCCCTGGTTGGGGAACTAAGATCCCACATGTCACGGGGCGCAGCCAAAAAATAAAATAAAATAAAAGTGATGTAGACAAAAAAGAAAAAAAAAGAGAAAGGGATCCGAAGCAAAAGAGCTCCTTGAGAGGTGTTTTTGGAACTTAAAAGCTGATTCTGCTCTTGGCTCTTTTGAGAAGGCCTATCCCCTCAAGGCGGAAAGTGGTAGGTCTGCTGGGTGAGGAGCAGGACACCACACAGGAACTGCACACCTAGGAACAGCGCAATGGCCACTGAGAAATCAAAACCCTCGTTAAGTGTATCACTTCAGCACGTAAAAGTCACCCAAAAAGTCACCAGGCTGACCAAAGACCTCAGAAATGTGCTTGGACTCAAGGTCTCCTCTGCTCTGTGGAACAACTCAAAATGATGCGTTCAGGAGGCAGGAAAGAGCACACCACCTGGGTTCAAATCCCAGCTCCACCAACCACTAGCCACATGACCTTAAACGAGTCACGACCTTGGTGCCTCTAACTTTCTCAACCATAAAATAAAGGTGATAACAGTAGAGTAAGCAAACAGTAAGCACTCATTAATGATGCCTGCTGTTGTCATTCAGAAAGTTGTCCCATCTAGGTCCTGTCCTCTTCTGACACTGTTCTAACATCATGGTATAAACGATAGCATGCCCCACCCCCATCCCAAGAGCAAAATTTTGCTTTCAACCAAGTGCTTTGGGAAAAAAGTCAAAACAAAACAATAAACAAAAGGCCCACATTAACTATTTCATTAAATGATGTCTGAGAGCTAAAAACCAATACGCGCTGACAGAATCCACATTCAAAAGAAAGAAGAAGATATTTAAATCAATAGTTTAAACCAACTCTTTTCCTACAAAAAGTACATTTATATTGTTTGAAATAACCCCAGGAGATACTCTCCCCAACTAAGAAATAGGTATGAGTTTCATTTTTAAAACATATAATCTAGGACTTCCCTGGTGGCGCAGTGGTTAAGAATCCGCCTGCCAATGCAGGGAACACGGGTTCGAGCCCACATGCCTCGGGGCAACTGAGCCTGTGCGCCACAACTACTGAGCCTGCGCCCTAGAGACCGCGAGCCACAACTACTGAAGCCCGTGCACCTAGAGCCCGTGCTCTGCAACAAGAGAAGCCACAACAGTGAGTGAGAAGCCCGTGCACCGCAACAAAGAGTAGCCCCCGCTCGCCCCAACTAGAGAAAGGCCACGCGCAGCAACGAAGACCCAACGCAGCCAAAAATAAATTAATTTAAAACAAGATAGAATCTATGAAAATGCACTGATTAATTTCCATAATATTTCAGATTAGTTTTACTATCAAATAGCATTCCATTTAAAATATCGATTTAACTTTTAAATCACTAGGAACTAAACTATCTTTAATTCAAATATGTAATTATAATTTTGGGGTGGCATTTTCACCAAGTTTCTTTAAAGGCAGGAAGTATTACTTAGCAACAGTGACAGCTAACGTTTTATTACACACTAAGGGCCTAATAAACTAGGTGCTAATTTCTACATACTACCTCATTCTCTTAATCCTTTGAGAGAGATAGAGGCTCATTTTACAGAAGAACCTCAGCCTTGAGGTTGACTATTTACGGTTCTGAGAGAGAACTGACTGCTAGTACTGTGTAAGGTTTTAACACTAAAATGATACGGAAAGGTAAGTCTCAAACTTTAATGTGCACGAGAATCTCCCGGAGAATCTTGCTAAACTGCAGATTATGATTCAGAAAGTCTGGGGTGGTGAGGCCTCTGATTCTGCATTTCTAATAAGCTCTCAGGTGCTGGCAATGCTGTTGACCACACTTGGAGCAAGGACCTGCAGGTGGCAATAGGCCACAAACCACAAAAAATGTCTCTAAAACCTAAAACCTACAACGAAAAAAAGTCAAATTTTTTCTCAAAAACCACAGAATTAGAACTTATATTAGACATATTTCTTGATGGGATTCTGAGCTTTGTAACATCTTAGAAATATCTTCAGGGACTTCCCTGGCTGTGCAGTGGACAGGACTCCATGCTTCCAAGGCAGGGGTCACGGGTTTGATCCCTGGTCGGAGAACTAAGATGCCCCACGGCATGGCCAAAAACAAAAAGAAATATCTTCATAACGACTCTTGTTTTCTTTTCCAGTTTAAGTTGAGAGTCCAATATCTTGAAGTTTTGTGGTGGTTTTTCCCCCTAAAAACACTGATTTTTTTTTTAACAAGGCTGAAAAGCTAAATACATGGAACTGTTTCATGTTGCCATACCCTTCAAGCAGGTCCCCATCCTTCACTCACCCACACATAACATAACCTCTCGCTGTTTAAATTCTAGAGATTAGACAAAAGACAAGAGTTAGGTGAGATTTTAGGGGCTGGGCCCCAAAGTTCTTCCAGATGAAAAGTAAAGCGCTACAAAAAAAAAAAAAAAATAGCGCCTTACGAAAAGGCAGTGATAAATACCACTGGCTTTCATTTCTGGCTTTAGGTGACAAAATTCCAGCAATGAGGTGATATCTAACATTTTATATAACTGGATTTCATTCTTTTACCAGATCTTTTTAGTGGCAAGCTCTATGTATCTTCAAAAGTCCAGAGAAAACAAAACAAGGTACTTAACAAGGTCCTAAATTCCACCTGGGCCCACACTCCCTCCCATCCTGCTCTTTTATTCACTTCTGATTATCAGCGGTGTACTCAAACATCAGCTAGCTGCCTCTTTTTAAAGGCAGTTACACACCTCCCCCACTCCTCCATTCACTTTGCTAACAGCAATGCCTAACTACAGAACAAATATATCTCTTGGAACATTCCACTTTACCAGATAAGGTCAGTTTAAAATTCTAGAGAGGAATAACCTGCTCCGTTTGTCTTTCCTAAAAGCCCTTCAAAAACACCCTCCTGCAATCAGCAAAACAAGCCTTTCACGAGAGAGAGAGAGAGAGAGAGAGAGAGAGAGAGAGAGAGAGAGAGAGAGAGAGAGAGAGAGAGAGAAAACAGTCTATGATTCTGCACTTTACAAACACTGAGACCTTTATTTAAAGGATATCCACACATTAAATGATTCCCAAGGAACCTTTATCTATGTACTAAAGTAAGCACAAGAAGACCAATGCTTGGAAGAAACAAAACACACATACATTGCAGCTCTGTGCAAATGGCTTCTCTAGCTGAGAAGTCTATAAAGTTTTGCTGCCAGGCCTCAGAGAAAGGCCTACCTGTGTCAGGGGATATGAGGACAGTTTTTTCCAAACTGGAGTATGCTCTATCCACAGCAGAGCTAAGTAACAAACCAAAGAGGCCTGTTAGAAAACCACAAAAGAGGGGCAGAGGGGACAGGCCCCTGCCCTGAACACCCTGAAAGCTAAAAATAAGAATTCTGAGAAATGAGCTCTACCATAGACAAGCCCAAAAGAAAGTTCTGTTTCTGTTACCTCCAAAACTGGCTGCCCTCCCATAGTGATTTAACTCTGGGTACCAACTGGGCAATGCCAGCCACCGTGCTGGGGCAGAGGATTCAGGGATGCCGGTTCTATCTTCTGGGCTAATTAGAAGGAATAAAAACCTCTGCAACAGGGACTTCCCTGGTGGCCAGTGGTTAAGAATCCGCCTGCCAATGCAGGGGACACTGGTTCGAGCCCTGGTCCAGTAAGATCCCACATACCGTAGAGCAACTAAGCCCGTGCACCACAACTACTGAGCCTGCACTCTAGAGCCCGGGAGCCACAACTATCGAGCCCACGTGCCACAACTACTGAAGCCCGAGTGCCTGGAGCCCGTGCTCCGCAACAAGAGAAGCCATCGCAATGAGAAGCCCGTGAATGGCAACAAAGAGCAGCTCCCACTCGCCGCAATTAGAGAAAGCCCCCGTGCAAAAACGAAGACCCAATGCAGCCATAAATATAATAAATAAATAACAACAAACAAACAAACAAAACCTCTGCACCATAAACTAGAGACTCTGGGCAGATCTGGGCTCCCCCAATGCATCTAGACTACATGTCTCCATTCAACAACATTTATTTGAGCGTCTACCATATGCCCAGCACTCTGCTGGGTGCCGGGGAAGAAACCGAGCCACAGTCCCCAGTGGTGGAAGCCGAGACAAACGAGGACCATCCGGAGGAGTGGAGGATGTGCGGGCCCCGAAAACCTAACCCAAGTTGCTATGACCAGCAGTACCCAGGAGACAGCGTGACCCCCGCCGGGTTTCGCGCACCACCAAACCCAACAGTGAAAGAAGCTCGCGACAGCGAAGGCTGCAGTGGACTGGAAGGCCCAGGGGCAGGTGCTCAGGTAGAAGGCGCACACCTGAGGCGGCAGGGCTGGGGAAGGCAGGGTCCCCAGGGGAGGCGGGAGGGCGGCACGGGGACCCAGCGAAGGAGAAGGAGCGCAAGGACTGGGGCCATGGGAAGCGAGTGCGCGGTGGAGGCCGGCCGGGCCTGCGCCCCCTGAAGCGGGAGCAGGGAGGGAAGGCGCGCGGCTAGGCCGCCCGCCGGCACCTGGAGCCCCGCCCGGCACCTACCACTTGGGCGACCTTGAGGCAGCCGAACGCGCCGCGCAGGTAGTCCGGGTCGCAGCGCAGGCCAGCCAGCCCGCGGCGCTGGCTCACCGGCTCGGTGGTGGGCTGGTACGGGCTGCTGGCGCCCGAGATCATGGAAGTGCTCGAGGCCTCGCCCTCGAAGCCGTCCAGCTCCTCGCCGCTCCGCATGCTGCCGCCCGGCCCGGGCCGCCTTGCGCGGCTGGCCTCCGGCGCCCGGAGCTAGCGGGCTCAGCGGGGCCGCCGCATCGCCGCCGCCGCCTAACTGCCCGCACCACCGCCGCCGCCGCCTCTGCGCCCGCCGCCCGGCTGCGGCCGCGGCTCGGTCCGCTCGGGCTCGGCTCCCGCCGCCTCGGCAGCGGAAAAGGAGGGAGGCGGGAGCTGGCGGAGAGGGAAGGAGGCGGGAGCCGGCGCCGCCAGCCGGGAGGGGGCGGAGCGAGCGCCCGCCCGCCAGCCGCTCGGCGGCGCTCCGCGGCTCCCGCGAGTGGAGGTGGCTGCCCGCGCTGCGGGGCCTCGGGAGGGCGGGGCGGAGCGGGGCGCCAGGGCCTCTGGCTCCGCCCTCACCTGAGTGAGCGCGGGGGTCGGGGCCGCGGCTGCGCGCCAGGCGATCACGGCGTGGGAGGGCGAAGGTTCGGGAAAGAGGGCTAGTGGGGAGCAGGGAGAATGGGGGCTGACGGAGGGTCGAGGTGGACCTAGGGGGCACGGAGCTGCTTTCCCAGGGCGCTGCCTCCGTTTCTTCCCTGGAGGAAGTGGGGTCCTCTTCAGGTAGGCCAGGGGACTTATCGGTGAAGACCAAGATGTGCTGTGCGACCCCCGTGCTGGGAACAGTACGGGGCCCAGGGTGGGCCTGACTTGGCTGTTTGACCGACAAGAGGGGGCTAAGTGTCTGGACTCCCACACTGGGCAACAAACCAGTACCGAGGTCATGGACTGAGCGGGACAGGGGTGAGAAGTCGGGGTGAGTGAGGTCGCTTAGTACTGGCTCTGTAAGACAGACACCCGGCAATATTTGTGAATAACTCCCAATGTACGCTCTGGATTCACAGGCCTGACCGAGAATGGGAGCTAGCCCACAGGAGACCCTCGGTGACTAACATTAGTTTCCTCTCGTAGCTGAAAAGGTTTTGCGATCTCTGCCTAATCACCAAGGCAGGTTAAACACAGATTTTTGCACTGAAGGGCATTAATTAGGGACCAATTTGCAATTCAAGTGTGAAGGATAATTTTAAGCTTAAGTAAAACACCGACTTTCTAAGAATTGTCCCTTTGGAATTGAACCCTTCCACACCACAAATATCTAGAGCTTACCATGCTTTAGACACTGAGGAAGGCACTTGAAAGTGTTACTCCCATTTTACAGAAGACCAGACTAAGGTTTCAGACTGGTAGTCCCAGGCCACACAATTGGTGGGCAGAGCCCACTCACTTCCAAATTTTTTCACTACACAGTGTTGCCTAGTATATAATTCAGATGGGCTTGTGAACTTGTGAAGTGAGAAGCAGTAAATGTCATAACTCAGGAGATCTCAATTTAAAGGGCTCTCACCTTTTGGTTACCAAAGATGGGAACGACAATGACTCTAACACTCCATTCAGCCCACAGATATTTATTGGGCACTTACATGCTAAAGAATATGCTAGGACCTGGAGGTTGCCAGTGAAAGATAACAAGTTGAATGGTTGGATGCAGACTCTGGCCTCTGCTTTCTCCCCAGGTCCCAGTGAAATGACCGTTACAGGGACATTTTTTAAGGGCATAAAACTACAGGGACAAAGAATGGGAAAGGAGACAATGGCAACAAAATGTTGGAAGGAGAAAAGCAAATGGGCAAGTGGTAACTAACTTAGAAGATCCAAGAAAGCTAAACCCTAAGTTGGCACAGGGGAAGGCTGAAATGCAACCTAAGTCATATCACAGGAAAAAAGGCTCAGGAATGGGCGGCACCAAGCACATCTAGAAGTGGGGGATGAAAGCAGGAATTAAAAAAAAAAAAAAAAGACCAAATGAAAGTCTTTTTAAGAAGCAAATGGGGAGGGCTTCCCTGGTGGTGCAGTGGTTAAGAATCCGCCTGCCAATGCACGCAACAGGTTCGAGCCCTGGTCTGGGAAGATCCCACATGCCACGGAGCAACTAAGCCTGTGAGCCACAAATATTGAGCCTGCACTCTAGAGCCCAGGAGCCACAACTACGGAGCCCACGTACCACACAAGAGAAGCCACTGCAATGAGAAGCCTGCACACTGCAACAAGAGTAGCCCCCGCTCACTGCAACTAGAGAAAGCCCGCGTGCAGCAACGAAGACCCAAGGCAGCCAAAAATAAATAATTAATTAAATTTTTTTTAAAAAGAAGCAAATGGATCCCTGGATCCCCACTCATGACCATCCCCCAAGACTGGAATCTTTTTCTCTGGAGAAGGTGAAACAGAGGGTCCCTTACCTAGGGATCACTAGGCACAGTTGAGGGCAGGGGTACCATACTAAAAATTATATATATTTACATGTGTGTGTCCTTGGATACTAAATAAAATGAAAGCAAAAAATTTTTAATTCAATATGAGAGTTAAAGAAAATCTCACAGGAAATAGAACCAAAAGACAGAGATGGAAAATGAGAGAAAAGATAAGAAAATTAGAGGTATAGTCCAAGAGAATAATAGAATAATAAGACTCTAATAAAGTTAGAACAGAGAATATGGAGGAAAGAAAACAAAAAATAATAATTAAAAAATAAATTCAGTAACACTTTCCAGAACCAAAGGACATGAGTTTTGGATTTAAAAGTGCCCAGCACAATGAATGAACATGAACCAGCACCAGGTACACCAGACGACTGGGAGCAAAGAGAAGATCCTCAAGGTTCCAGAGAAGAACAGAGTACGTTTCATTATAAAGGATCAGGAATCAGAAAGGCAGCAGACTTTTCCACAGCAGCTTTGGGAATGGAGTAAACCATAGCACATCCTGAGGAAAAATGATCCCCACTTAGAAGTCTGGTTCCAGCTGGAGTATCAGTCGGGTATGAGGATTGATGAAGGACTCTTTTGGACATGCAAAGACTCCCTCTGTCTCTTCTTAGGAGGCTGCTGGAGGAGGACACCACCAGAACAAGGATTTAAACCAAGGAAGCAGAGGACATGGGAGCCAGGAAAGGGTGAGAGAGAGAGATGATAAGGGTCCTATGGTAAAGGGGACAGAGGCCCCTGTGCAGCAGGGCTGGGGGTTAACCAGCCCAGATTGGAGCAGCCAGAGCCTCGAGAGATGTCTTCAAGATGAAATTAAGAATGTGTTTAAATACACAGAAAAGAAAGATTCATAGTTTCTGGAAAGTTTTGAGATAAATTAGTGATAAATGCATAGAAAATTAAGCAAATATTCATAGATGAGCTGCAGGAAATAAAATGGTATATAGAAAAGAAGTATGCTAAATCACATGTGAATAACATTTGCATAATTATAACAATGTAAACAATGAGTGCGGATCTAACCAAAAGTACCTGACCATATTACGAGAAAGGATAGAGGGACAGGATGTGTGCGTGTATGATAGGGAGAAGGGGAAGGTGGGCAAGAGACCTAAATACTCATCATCCATCATGGGAGATCAGTAAATGCTTAAAACTGAAACTCAACAGGAAGCAGTATATGCATGTTAATTAAAAATATAAAGGTAAAGGGACTTCCCTGGCGGTTCAGTGGTTAAGACTGCGCTTCCACTGCAGGGGGCACGGGTTTGATCCCTGGTTGAGGAACTAAGATCCCACATGCCACGTGGTGAGGCAAAAAAAAACATATATATATATATATATATGTAAATATAAAAATAATTGGTTAAAAGTTGAAAAATGTCAATTCTGGGGAGCAGGGTATGTAATGGGGGTTATAGGCCTTGTAGAACTATTTGATTCTCTCAACTATGTGCTCATATAATTTTAATAAAAGCTAAATTTAAAATGATTTTTTTAAAAAGGAACTTGAGAGTCAGATATAGTCCCTGCCAGCACAGACATGGAGACCAAGCATTGAAACCAGTAAATACAACAGAGCATGTGCTGAGTATTGTTCATGGTGGTATGGGAATTTCCAGGAAGGATTTCATTGAGTCTGTGGGTCAGAATTTCAGCTGAGGTCTGAAATACGAAGAGCAGTTAGCAAGGCAAAGAGATGGTAAGGGTTGGTAGAAGAGCATTCCCGGAAGAGGGGACAACATGTGCAAAGGCCAAGAGATAAGAAAGCAAAGCACAGTGAAGAGGCTCAAGTGCAGAATTCAAGGGTGAAAGGTGGCCTTGGGTGTCCCTGCAGGGCCTCAGGGACCATATGAGAGGGTAGATTCTGGACTGAAGCATGTTAAGCAGGAGAGTGGCCCAGTGAGGCCTCCTTTTAGAATGCTCTCTTTGGCTTCATCGAAGGAGGTAGATTGAGCAGAAGCAAGATTGAAGGCTCCTCTCCAGTACTTGTTAACTGTTCCCTGTTCCTGGACACTAGCCTATGTTTATTTTTAGTTCCGGGGACAGACTCGAAATTTTTACTTCTAGTTTTTAACAGAAGTTCACAGACTTCCAACGGGTGTTATTGGGAATCCCACATATTAAGAGTAGATTAAAAAAAAAAAAAAAAAAAGAGTAGATAAAACTTGGTATTGTGCCTTCCTCAAGTGTTCAGTCGTAATACAGCATGAGTCTGTGGCTATAGCTGTGCCTCCAGGTGTCTACAAGTGCTGAAGACAAAATGAGGATGATAAATGACAGAGAAGTGGGTAGCCCTCAGGTCCCTGGCTTCCAGGGTCTGGTCCACATATCCAGGGCTGACTCAAGGAAACCAGACTCAGAAGAGACTGATGAAGAAACCAGATGCTACTTTGTTAATTGTTGCCAGTGGATAGGCTCTGCCAGCAACCATAATGCTGATTCTTATCTCAGTCCCTGAACTCATCCTGAAAAAAAAATGCTAGGAGTATAGCATCCTTAGATACATGCTATGCCCCAGTATATGCCGCTTCACCTACATCGAGCCTGGCCTCTTCCCAAGGCTCTCAGCCTCTCACTTAGCCGAAGGACAACCACCTCCAAGCCTGGGGGATTCCCCACTCTAGCCCTCCTCCCCAAGCACACTGATTCCATAAAGCATTGGTCCTACAAGGACTTTAGAATCTGAATTCCATGAAGGCCTGGGAGCAAAACACCTTCCCAAACTGGGGTCCCTGCATGTTCTGTCCCTGGGGGAGGTGCCTGATAACGGTGAGGAGGGAAGAGATTCCAGTTTCACTTTGTTTCTTACTGAGACCCCTCCCCAGGGCTCCCGTTAGTGTTGGGGGTAGGGCTGCTTTTCCTGTAACTTCAATTAAGCAATAGTGCTCATCTACTACTTTTAATAAGCTCAGTAATTAGGAGGTCCCTAGGGACTCCTACTTCAAACAGAAAAATATAGACAGCGGTAGTTAAGGAGAACATCGCAAGCATAAAGCATGCAGTGGGAAGACTGAGTTTATCACGAACAACTATCGATGTTAAGCATGAACCAAACATCCAAGAAAATCATGTTTAATGTTTCAAGACTAACAGCTTGGTCTGAAATGATTCTCTACCTTTAAAGGGACTTTTAAAGAAAGGTACTGGTATAAACTCCTAATGTCTGAGGATTGTAGTCAAAGATGTGAAAAACAAACAACCTCTTTTTGTGTTTGAAAGGACCAAATGTCCCTCTCCTCCTCCCGCAGTGTTCCCACGAGCCTGGAGGGAGGGGGCCGGGCCTGGGCAGATTCCAGGCGGGAGCGGTTCAGGGGTTAGAGTTAACTGCTGCTTCTGAAAGAACTTGTCCCTTCAGCTGGAAAAATGCTCTCCAAGTCGTCTCTAAAAATAGTGCTCGCCGGGATTTTCCAGTTTGACATTCCTTCGTTCCTATGACCAAGGACAACCCCGGGCCAAACCATCTGCACCCCTTACCGGGGCCTCCAGTGGAATCCCATCCTCCGTGGGACCCCGGTTTGTTGTTCCCGCTGCCTCCAAACCCTGCTGGCACTTGATTCAGGGGAAGATTCGCCTGCTCAGCAGCTGCCTGGCTTCTCCCTGGCTGCCCTCCTCTGCTTTCTCTTCCCAGGGCAGGGGATGGGGAATGGTTTTCTGGGGAAGAAAGCAGAAAGTGTGGACAGCAGAAAGCAGAGAATGTGGACACTGCCTACACTTACCTCCGATACCCGTGGCCATGCCGCCCTGGGCTGGCTAAACTAGCTGTGAGCCTCCGGGAGCTGCCCAGGTAGCCAGGAGGCAATGTACATACACCAAACATTTGCTGATGGCCCACCCCCCTGTGCCAGGCACCGAGCCACATTCTGGGGCCTCAAGTCTCTCTGAAAAGAACTGTGGAACTGTAGCAGACATGCTTGCTTCTCTCTGCCTAGCACCATCTGCTGCTTTTAATAACAGCAGCCCCCCTTGCTCTGGGGCTGCTCCTCTTCTACTCCAACACCTGCCTTCCTCCTCCCAAGTGATGCCCACCTAGGAAGAGTCGGCACCTGACCCAAGAATGACCAATCATGGTTCTCTTCCACCCTAGATTGGCTCAGGGTGGGCACGGGACCCAAGCTGAGCCAATGAGAATCCTACCCTGGGTTTTTTCTCTCTAGAATACTGGCATCTGCAAACTTTAATGTGCATAGGAATCACTCAAGGGGTAGATTTTCAGGACCTCCCCCAAGAATCTGATGCTTAGGCCTCAGGTGGGGAACAGGAATCTGCTGCTACAATATTTACAGGACTACAAGGCCAGTACAATTGCCCAGGGTGGGAGAGGCCAGGGAAAGCTTCGAGGAGCTAAACTGGGTCTTGAAGGCTAAGTAGGAGTTCACCCAACAGCATGTGATCCTGCCAACTGCTTCTGCCTTCTTGTGACAGTCTCCTTGCATGGCATAGATGGCCCCAGACACTCCAGATTTTCCTCCCATCTCTCTGGTTGCTCTTTTCAGTCATTTTTATGGGCTTAGCCCCTAGAGTTCAGTGTTCCTCAGGGTGCTACCTTCATCCCCTTTCCCATGACCTTTCTCCCCCTAGACCTCACCCTTGGGTGTCCTGAATTCCATTAGGCCAGAACATAACTCATACTCTTACCTGCTGTTCCCCCCTCCCACAATAAAAACATCCATTCCTTTATAAGGCCAAGAGGAGGAGGAGGGAAGAGGAGGCAAAGGAGGTGGCAGTACTTTTATCATGCTTCCTACATGCCAGAACCTGATCTACTTGGTTTTCATGTATTAACGCATTTAGTCCTCAAAACAGCCCAGTGTGGAGGGCTAACTCCTGCATATCAGGAACAACTTCCTGAGTTCCCAGGCTGGGTCAGGTGTTCCTGCCCTGGCTTCCATGGCCCCTTGTATCAAAAGTGTTTATTACACTCTGTTATGACTCACTGTTTACCCATCAGTCTCAGACCATGAGCTCTGAGAGGGCAAAGGCCTCATTTATCTCTGTTGTACCCTCTGGACCTGGCTCAGGGCCAGACACGGGGTAGACATGCAAGGAAGCAGTTGTGCAACACAGGATTGTATTCACCAGCTGTTATGACCTCAGACAAGTTGTGAACATCTGTGGGCCTCAGTTTCCTCATCTGTAAATTGTAAAGAGTTTAGAATTGTGTCCGAGACAAAGCAGACACTCAGCAAATGTTTACTCATTATTGTTGCCATTACTCTCAACAAGCAAGGCCGGGCAAAGCATTCTGGAAAAAGGACCCAGCCTAAGCAAAGGCCCTGATAGAAAGGCTTGAGAGGTTCAGAAAGAGGTGAGCAGTCTGGGTTTTTGCTCAGGCAGAAAGGGGTTAGAAGGCATGTGAAGGCAGGGGCAGGGACAGATTCTGAAGGCCCCTGTAGTCAGGGGAGCCATCAGGGCTGCACTATGCTCTTTAAGCAGAGTGCTGACATGATTGGGTTTGGGTGGAAGTAAAGTGCAGATGAATAATTCAAAGTCTTATCTCCACTGTATCAAATGGGTAGTAGAGATTGTTGTCTTGAAAAATGTACAGAGCCCTTTATTTTTATTTTAAAATTTATTTATTTATTTATTTTTGGCTGTGTTGGGTCTTCGTTGCTGTGTGCGGGCTTTCCCTAGTTGCGGCGAGCGGGGGCTACTCTTTGTTGCGGTGCGTGGGCTTCTCATTGCGGTGGCTTCTCTTGTTGCACAGCATGGGCTCTAGGTGTGCGGGCTTCAGTAGTTGTGGCACGTGGGCTTCAGTAGTTGTAGCATGCAGGCTTCAGTAGTTGTGGCTCACAGGCTCTAGAGCACAGGCTCAGTAGTTGTCGCGCACGGGCTTAGTTGCTCTGCGGCATGTGGGATCTTCCCAGACCAGGGCTCGAACCCATGTCCCCTGCATTGGCAGATGGATTCTTAACCACTGCACCACCAGGGAAGTCCTACAGAGCCCTTTAAAAGAAGAAAAGTCTCAGAGCCCCCAAGAGTATATCTGTGGATGCCTAGGGGGTCCCCAGACCTATTCAGGGAAAGCCTGGGACAGCCAGAAAAGCCCCAGGAGTTCAGCAACCTGGTTCTTGGAGGGGGCATGGAGGCCCCCTGGATCAATGGGCACCTGAGCTAAGCCTCAAAAAACAGACAGGACTTAGGTAAGTGATCAGAGTGGGCAGGAAAGCATGATGGTAGGACACACCAAGGGTCAAGTCTGGGAAGCCAGGAGACTAGGGGAGGGAGAATGAAATACAAGCTGAGAAAAACAAGTCATGACAGTGGAAGGGTTTTAGGAGTTACTGTGAGTGGCCTGAATGTCACACCACCTGGCTCTTCAGTCCATATGCATGGGTAGACTCGAAGGTGGTTGGTTTGTTTTAATTAAATGTATTTATTTGGAAACAGTCTCAAAAAAATAGTTGTAAGTGCAGAACAAAGAACTTTTTTCCTCTAAACTATTTGAGAGTAAGTTGCCAACCAAATACTGCATCACCCCAAATACTTTAGTATTTATGCTTCTGTCCTATCCTCGTAAAGGAGGATGTTCTCCTTTCCCAGAATATGACCATCAAAACCCAGAAGTTGGGCTTCCTTGGTGGCACAGTGGTTGAGAGTCTGCCTGCCGATGCAGGGGACACGGGTTCGTGGCCCGGTCCGGGAAGATCCCACATGCCGCGGAGCGGCTGGGCCGTGAGCCATGGCCACTGAGCCTGTGCGTCCGGAGCCTGTGCTCCGCAACGGGAGAGGCCACAACAGTGAGAGGCCCGCGTACCGCAAAACCAAACAAACAAAAAACCCAGAAGTTATTCACGTTGCATTACTACCATCTAACCATTGGATCCCATTCAAGTTTTGCCAAATGTCCCTGTGTCTTTGTAAGAAAATGATCCCATTGAGAATCACATGTTACCTTTAGTTATCATGCTTCTTTAGTCTCCTTCAGACTGGAAGAGGTCCTCACACTCGCCTTGACTTTCACAACCTTCACACTTCGGAAGATTACAGCCAATTATCTTGCAAAACGTCCCTCAATTTGGCTTGTCTTATGTTTCCTCACCATTAGATTCCGATTATACACTTTTGGCAGAAATACCCTACATGTGATGTTGTACTCTTCTCAGTACAGCCTATCAGGAGGCACAAGATTTCTGTTTGTCCTATTGCTAATGGCATTCACTTTTGGGGATTAGGCTTGTGTCTCCCAGGCTTCTCCATTACTCTTTTTTCCCCCTTGTAATGAACAAACCTGGGACAAAGTGAGCAATCAAATAAGTATTGATTGTAATGGATTATAACCCATCAAAGAAATCACATCAACTGAAATTTTGATAAGGCAGGGAATGCTGTTTCTCATTAAACTTTCAATTTATTTCTTTATATCAATATAGACTCATGACTTATTTTAATGGGTTGTAATCCATTACAATCTTTTTTTTTTTTTTTTAATGCTCAAATTGTTCCTCAAATCTGGCCACCGGGCTGCTGTGTTTTTTTGACATGTCTCCATTGTTCTCTGAGCCCTTTCTTACTTTCTAACACAGACATTCCAAGCTTACTTATACTGTCCCTGGCCCCAGGCCTGGAATCAGCCATTTCTCCAAGGAGCCCTGATTTATTTTATTGGAGAATGGTACGTAGAAACTGAGTCTAGGCATGAGGTGTGTTCAATGGGCCGTTGCTTCTCCTAGGCCTGAGCTCTCAGTGCAAACAGCTAGGGAATATGTCTATATAAACACACATTTATACATGCACATATTTACATCTACATATTTTTTCTGTGTGTGTACTGAAAATCATGAGTTCACACTGATACCTCCAACTCCAATTCAACATTCTAGTTTTCTCTCTTTCCATTCTTTGTCTTAACTCCCTTCTAGGGCAGTGAGAAACCTGGCTATTGTCTTTCATACGGTAATTTGCTTGATCAATGCCTCTGTATTAATCCCTTTTCCATCTCCACCATCACCCCATCCCTGCACAGATGCCCTCCTACCACATGACCCCAAACTGGGCCACCCCTCTCTTGTGGAGGCTCTCTTCACCCAACTTAGGTTCTGACACCCCCTCTGGATGCCTTCCTCAGCCCACCCAGGCTAATAGCCTGAGTCAGGTCAGCCCTCTATGGGTTTGCTCTCTTCACCCGACTTGGGCTCTGACACCCTGTGTCCCCCCCACCAACCCCTGCCCTGCGCAGGAAGCTGCCCTCTTCACCCTGCTTGGGTTAACACTCCATGCCAGGCCATTCCCTCATCCCTACCCATAGCTGGGATTCTCTTCACCCAGCTCAGTTTCCACAAACCAGCTCTGGGTCACCACAGCTCCCCAGCCCACCCCACCCTATCATGTTCTGCCCACCTAAAGGGTTTAGGGCCAAATCAGTGGGGAAGAGGAAGAGCAGCACGAAGAGCTCGTTTTTTAATTTGGGCACAGAAGCTGACTGTGGTGTTAGGGACAGCGGTCGGCTTATCTGTTGCTCCCGGAAGACTACAAGCCCTGCAGGGGAGGACCCACCTGGTTCACCTATCACCAGCATCTTGAACGTCACCCACTCCTGCCCACAGTTCCTTGGAAGAGGACAGTGGTTACTGAGGAGAGGCAGGGAGGAGGCCCCAAGAGGCCACATACCTCAACCACGTATTCGGATGCCCACGCATGCAGATCGTGGAGAGCTGCCTTGTCCAAGAAATGAGGCAGTTGCCCAGGTGATGGAGTTTATGGTGTGCTGAAAGCTTGTCTGCCCTAAAATAGCTCTTGCTCACAGTCTAAACTAGCAATTTATTTCTTCAGATTTAAGACCTGGTGTTTAGCACTTCCCCGGGGAAGGGTATGCAGATTAGGTAGCAGAAGGCAGGGAAGGAGCAGCAATGACACTTGGATTCTCAGTCCCAACTCTGTTCCTTTCTGTGTGACCTTCATACGTAATTTCCCTCCCTGGCCTTATTTCCCCATCTTGAAAGTGGCGATTGCTAAGATCCTTTCAAACACTAAGGTCTGTCTCTCACACAGTTAGTTCCGGGTTGGTTCAGTTTCAGGACTGTCTGCACACCAGGCACTGTGCCGTGCACCCATCTCAATGCATCCAGCCTCCCTGTGAGGTAGGTGAGATTGTCCTCACCACTTTCCAGGTGAAGATGCTAGGATTCAGAGGTTAAGTTACTTATTTGTCACCCAAGTCCACTAGACTCGAGGTTCTCAGCTGAGACAGCCCAGGCATCCGGGCTGGAACTGTGGGCGATGGTTTTCCCTTTTATGTTAGAGCAGTTCTAGTTCAGCTTAACGCCAGAAACTCTCTGGTTCCAAGTGTGGGCAGACTGGCTGGTTTGAAGCTGTGTTTGGTGATGCCTCCCTTAAGGACCCAGAGCCAGCAGCAGGGCGGTGTTTGCTGGCCTCCTTTGTGTCTAGGACCAAGCCACCCATGGGAGTCACCGGAGAAACCTGCTCCCAGGGGCAAAACCTCCTAGAGGTTGTCCTAGTTAAAGCAAACCCACCAATTTACAGAAGCTGATTTCCCCTGGGGTAGCGAGAGGGAACAGAAGGTGGGGACAGGGGAGAGGATACTGAGAGGCTATACGCAAAGGTCACCAGAGTCCAAGTTCCAAGAGTCATGAAAACATGGACCTTGACCAAGCCTTAGAAACCGTGTGTGTGGATGTTCTCAAAGGGCGTTCTGTGGAACCTAGAGGATGTCCACATCACAGTCGGCTGGGAAAGCCCACACTTGAGCCTTTCTGAAGACTCACACCTACCTACCCAGTCACCCATAAAACAAATCAAAACAAAAACCTGTTTCATTTAGTTAAAACTCGAGTCTTCCAATCCTTCTTAACCACCTATATGATATGCCCAGAACACACTTTGGGAAACCTAGATTTAGGCTTCGACAAATGCGAAGAGGAACGTCAGGAGCAAGGCTGCTGTAGAGGGGCAGAGCCTGCCCAGAACCAGGGGGTGTGCTGGAGCAGCTGCTTTACTAACAAAGCAAAGCCTTGCAGTTTGCTCACCTCCTGTAGCTCTGCTGTAAGAGAGAACAGATCCTCTCAGATGGGTCTTCAGGGTACAAAGCCACCTAACATTAATTGGAACCTCTGACATACCTTCTCAACATGCACATATCATCTGTATATGTAGTTTAAACAATTACAGTGTTTAGTTTCCCGTGTACTCCAAAGTCTAATTCCAGTCTAGCATTTGTTAGATGATTGAGTAGGTCAAAATGGATTCACAGTAAAATGGCGCCAAATATTTTAAATATCAAGGACAGATGTATCATGCCACGGGCTGCTGACAGATGTACAAAGCACCCCACTCTTTAAAATAAATAACTGCCTTAAAATGGGACATAGTTAAAATCATTAAATTTTTCCCCAAATGAAATTTAAGATCTTATAATCTGAAGTTCATATCTTGTTTGTCTGGAACTTTAAAATAGTTCCATGAAGAAGCTGATTGGGTGAGGTGGGTTTGTGGGGAGGCAGGGTAAGGAAGACAGTGGAGGCTGATGATCATTTAGGAATGTTAACTCAGTTCTGCACAAAAAAGTTCAATTATATGTCCTAGGAAAACATCATACAATTGAATAACTCATCACTCTTGAGATCTATCTTGAGTTGCTTGATGAAAACAATCAAGATGGAATACAAAGTTAAATGTTCACATTACTGGAAAAAATTTTTACTTTACCCACATAGGAATTTCTTAACAAGATCAGAAACACGTGACAGGCTAGGCTCCTCTTGTCTGAAATGCTGCCCGAGGCTGGGGAAAAGACGTCATGACCTCTCAACCCTCCCACACAGAACCCTGGCACCCAGTGGTCTAGTGACCACCCCACACCCCATTCCTAGCCTCTCAAACCCCTGCTATCTCAGCACACAGTGTCTCCTCTCCCTTCAAGCTGCTGAGTCCCTCAGAGCCCAGGGAGAGACTTCTGGGCTGTCTCAACTGTGGCCTGGCTCTCTGCACCAGTGGGGGGCAATGTCCACCCAAGGAGTTCTGGCTTCTTCCTCCTGCTCCCAACAACACTGCCACAGGCCTCTCATCTCCGTCTCCTCCTAGTCAGAACTCACCATCTGCGCCTCATCAACCAAGTCAGAAGGAGCATCCAGACAGCATTCTGCATCCTCGTGGCTATCTGCAGGCCTTTACAGGGTAAGGAATACAGTACTAAGTAACAAGCACTGTCCTTGCCTCCAGAATCCAGGGCTCAGGCGTGGGATCCCATGGGAACTGCGCCAGATGAATGGTTACAGGATGGATATCCATCCCTCCAACCTCTATTTTCTTTAGAGATGATATTTAGATCACTAACTGTGAAATGCCACAAATGGAAAGGGTAGATTCTACAGGGGTACAAATGGGGTTGCTGGGACTTCCCTGGTGCTGCAGTGGTTAAGAGTCCGCCTGCCAATGCAGGGGACATGGGTTCGAACCCTGGTCTGGCAAGATCCCACATGCCACGGAGCAATTGAGCCCATGTGCCACAACTGCTGAGCCAGCGCTCTGGAGCCCGTGAGCCGCAACTACTGAGGCCCACACGCCTGGAGGCTGTGCTCCGCAGCAACAGAGGCCACTGCTGTGAGAAGCCCGTGCACCGCAACGAAGAGTAGCCCCCGCTCGCCGCAACCAGAGAAAGCCCGCGTGCAACAAAGACCCAACGCAGCCAAAAATAAATAATAAATAAATAAATTTATTTAAAACAAACAAACAAACAAAAACAAATGGGGTTGCTGGAACAACATTAACTGAAGAGTTTCCTAGAGGTATTTTCAGAGTCAACCATCACACTGAAGACCTACCATATGCCGGCACACGAGCACCTACCTCCTCTAACGTTCACAATGACAGGAAAGAAATTGTATCCCCACTTTACAAAGAAAGGAGGCCTAAGAGAAGTGAAGTTCCCCAATTTTGACTGTTTTCTTGTTCTACTTCTTGATCAATTTTCTCATCTGTCTAAACTGTACTTGCCTGATTCAAAAGTAATGAGACTTCCGTAGGTCAGAGAAAGCAACAGGATTGGAACCCACTGGAGCCCATGCCCTCCCCCTTACTTGTACATTCAGGAGTATTTGTACTGATGAAGGTCTACATCTCAGGTCCTGCCAAGAGCCCTTACCACAGATGACCCCCAAAGCCATTCATGCCTTAAGAGACAGAGATCCTTCCAAGAAAGAGAGAGGCAGGCATCCCAACCTGCCTTTCTCAACAAAGTAACTGACTGCAATCCCGTCCCCCTTTGCCTAGGTGATTGTACACCTTCCCTTTGGGTACGTTCTCTGCCATTTTTCTCCCACCTAACAAGAATGGCTCCTTCATCCCCGACAGAAAGGGGAAAAGGTTGAACAGGAGCACCATGTGTGCTTAAGACCACAGATGAAAACACTTCCAATTACTTTTATTTCCCCCCATTTGCTTTAAAAATGAGTACAATGAATATGAGCACAGCACCGCTGACTGGGTTCAAATTCTGGCTCTGACCCTGGTAGCTGCCTCGCCTATCCATCTTTAGTTTGCCTCACAGGGTCTTTATAAAGATGAAATCAATTTACCTACAACATCTAGAGGAGTCACTGACTCCTCCTTGCTAATAGAGGAGACAGCAATCTCTAATATAAATATTTGCCATGACAATGTTACTGCTAGTATCATCAAATTAAGTAATCCCTAAAGTAAGTATTTATTCACAAAACTTCTAAACTCAATTTTAAGGCAAAATATAACAAGTTAATAATTTCCACAACTGCTGATAGGTGTACAGAATGATATGATCTTTATGGAAGGGATTTTGAAAACATCTAACAAATAGATGTTTCCTAAAAATAGAACTATCATATGACCCAGCAATTCCACTCCTGGGCATATACCCGGAGAAAAGCATAACTTGAAAAGATTCATGCAGCACTATTTACAATAGCCAAGACGTGGAAGCAACCTAAATGTCCATTGGCAGATAAATGGATAAAGAAGATGTGGTATATATATACAATAGAATACTAGTCAGTCATAAAAAAGAATAATGCCATCTGCAGCAACATGGATGGACATAGAGATTATGATACTAAGTGAAGTAAGCCAAAGACAAATACATGATATTGCTTACATATGGGATCTTAAAAAATGATACAAATGAACTTATTTACAAACAGACTCAGACACAGAAAACAAACTTATGGTTACCAGGGTGTAAGAGGGGTGGGGAGGGATAAATTGGGAGATTGGGATCGACATATACACATTACTATATATAAAATAGATAAGGATCTACTGTATAGCACAGGGACTCTACTCAATATTTTGTAATGGCCTATATGAGAAAATAATCTAAAAAAGAGTGGATATATGTATATGTATAACTGATTCACTTTGCTGTACAGCAGAAAGTAACACAACATTGTAAATCAATTATACTCCAATTAAAAAAAAAAAAAGAGAGGACTTCCCTGGTGGTGTAGTGGTTAAGAATCCACCTGCCAACGCAGGGGACACGGGTTCAATCCCTGGTCTGGGAAGATCTCACATGCCACGGAGCAACTAAGCCCATGCACCACAACTACTGAGCCTGCGCTCTACAGCCTGCGAGCCACAACTACTGAGCCCGTGTGCCACAACTACTGAAGCCCACGTGCTGCAACTACTGAAGCTTGTGTGCCTAGAGCCCATGCACTGCAACGAGAAGCCACCGCAGTAAGACAACACGCACCACAACAAAGAGTAGCCCCTGCTCGCCACAACTAGAGAAGCCCGTGTGCAGCAATAAAGACCCAATGCAGCAAAACAAACAAACAAACAACAACAACAAAAAAGGGAGTACTGGACTTCCCTGGTGGCACAGTGGTTGGGAGCCTGCCTGCCAATGCAGGGGACACAGGTTTGAGCCCTGGGCCGGAAGGATCCCATATGCCGCGGAGCGGCTGGGCCCGTGAGCCACAGCTGCTGAGCCCGCGTGCCACAACTGCTGAAGCCCCCGCACCTAGAGCCCCTGCTCCGCAACAAGAGAAGCCACCAAAATGAGAAGCTCGCGCACCACAACGAAGAGTAGCCCTGGCTCCCCACAACTAGAGAAAGTCCATGTGCAGCAATAGAGACCCAATGCAGCCAAAAAAAAAAAAAAAAAAAAAAAAAAAAAGGAGTATTGCAATAAAGGAAGTCACACGAAATTAAAAAACAAAACAAACTACATTTACCTTTTGACAAGGAAGACCCATGGCTAGGAATTTACCCTGAAGATGCATCTCCGCAAATAAAAACAACACATGCACAAGGTTATTCATTGCAGCATTATGTAAAAACAAAAGACTGGAAATGTCTTAAATGTCTATCTATAAGAGACTGGTTGAATAAACTATGGTACATCCACATAATCAAGTACTACGCAGCCATAAACAAGAATAATAAACTGAATTGATATATAAAATAACTTTTAGGCAATGTTCAGTGAAAAAGTACATATTGCATGTCCACTGAAAGGGCCTAGATGCAACAGCACCCAGTAACATTAAGCATGCCTACAGTCCAGATCTTGGTTTCTAAATACCAATCCCCACTAAAAGAAACCAGGACTCGCTGGGAAAATGGCTGATGCCAGGTCAGAGGCAGGGGAAATGCAAGGTGGGCCTGGAACATCTTTTTGTGCCAGGAAGTAGGGAAATGTTCAAAGAACAATGGGGGCGAGGCAAAAGGACACAGTTCTATCTGTAAGAGTCTAGTATCCAGAAAATATAAAGAACTCTTACAATTATGCAGTAAGACAAATAATTTTAAAGTGGGCAAAGGATATGAATAGACACCTCTCCTAAGAAGCTATGTAAATGGCCAATAACAACATGAAAAGATGCTCAACATCATTAGTCGCTAAGATACCATTTCACTCTCTAGGATAACTATAGTTAAACAAACAAAAAACTCCCAGAAAACAAGTGTTGGCCAAGATATGGAGAAAGAACATTATACATTGCTAGCAGGAACATAAAATGGTTCAGTTGCTATGGAAAAGTTTGGTGATTCTCTGCTAAAATAGAATTATCATATGACCCAGCACTTCCACTTCTAGGTATCTGCCAAAAGAACATATGTTTACACAAAAACTTATATATGAAAGTTCACAGCAGCCTCATTCATAATAACAATTGGAAATAACTCAAATATACATCAACAGATGAATGGATAAACTAAATATGGTTTTCCATGCAGTGGGACATTATTCAGCTACAAAAAGGAATGAAGTACTGACACAATGCTACAACATGGATGAACCTAGAAAACATGCTAAATGAAAGAAGCCAGATACAAAAAGGCCACATATTGTATGATTCCACTTATGTAAAATATCCAGAATAGGCAAATCCATAGATAGAAAGATTTGTGGTTGCTAGGAATGGCGGGAGGGAAGAAATGGGACTAACAGGTATGGAGTTTCTTTTTGGGGTGATGGAAATGTTCTGGAATTTGATGGTGGCCAATGGGTGCACAACAGAGTGAATATACATACTAAAAACTCCTGAAATGAACATTTTAAAATGATGAATTTTATATTGTGAATTGCATCTCAATAAAAGGGAAAAAAAGGGGCTTCCCTGGTGGCGCAGTGGTTGAGAATCTGCCTGCCAATGCAGGGGACACGGGTTCGAGCCCTGGTCTGGGAGGATCCCACATGCCGCGGAGCAACTAGGCCCGTGAGCCACAACTACTGAGCCTGCGCGTCTGGAGCCTGTGCTCCGCAACGAGAGGCTGCGATAGTGAGAGGCCCGTGCACCGCGATGAAGAGTGGCCCCCGCTTGCCGCAACTAGAGAAAGCCCTTGCACAGAAACGAAGACCCAACACAGCCAAAAATAAATAAATAAATAAATAAATAATAAAAATAAAGGAATTCCCTTAAAAAAAATTTTTTTTTAAAAAAGGGAAAAAAAGGACACAACTGGTTGAAGAGGTTCCCACTCATCAAATCTGGAGCATTGTGAGCATCAAAAAGAATGAGTTATTAGATTGTAACACTTTGAATTAAAAAAACAAAACTGTAAATTCATAGTGAAAACAACTACCCAAAAAGGGTAGAGGAAAGAAAACTCTTCTTTATAGATGAATGCCAGCTAATACATGTAGGGGAATGATGGGATAAGAAGATTACCATTTAAGAACTCCTAATGTGGTAACTGATTTAGGTAAGATCATCAGTGGATGTTATAAATGATGTGTAAAAGGTGGCTGAAATCCAACATCTTCAATGGTATCACCCCACTTTGATAGATATGGGGGACACTACCTTAAACAAGGCATCGAACCCAGCATCACCAATACAGGGACAACCTGATGTGCAATACTGGAACATACACAATCTCACTTATAGTATTCTTACAAAAAATGTTTAACCTAAATGAAATCATGAGGAAACAATAAGACAAATCCAGATCATGGGATATTCTGTAAGACAACTGGCCTGGACTCAGCTAACATATTTAGGAGTGAAATGCCCTGGTGTATAGAACTTATTTTAAATGACTCAGGGGGAAAAAAGTATATGTGTGTATTGAGACAGATATAGGGAAGGAGGGAGGGAGGAAGAGAGGGACAGAGAAAGCAAATATGGCAAAAAGTTAATAACTGGTGAATCTATGTAAAAGAACATGGGTATTCAATATATTCCTCTTCCAACTTTTCTGTAGGTTTACAATTTTTCAAAATAAAAAGTTGAGGAGAAAATCTGTGTAATACATCAGCTTTAAAGAACAGAAAATTCAACATGCTTAAAGTGTAATAATCAGAAACACAATTCATCTCTAATATAAAGTGTCCGATTTTCTTAAACATACTTTACTGTTGCCCATTTCAGCAGGTGAGAAGCATTATGGTACAGATGCTCTGAAATTCCTCTATGAATCCTTAAGGCTTCTAAATTAGTTAAGTGAAAATTTCTTAGCCCAATTCAGATAGTCAAAAACTTATCTAATAGACAAGAAAATATGTTGGACAACTCACACCCCTTGCACTTTACGTACAGCCTGGAACTCCACATATATCAAAATATGGTTTTAAAATATTCTTTAACAGAATTTCTGATAATTTCAAATGAGAGAGGTATACATTTTTAGCTACATGCTAGATACCTTATATGCCTAGCAGACAATTCAGTGTATCTCCAGTGGGATGATTTATCATAAAGAAAGTCACCAAAAATTGTAAGCAGTCTGGATTCGTGTTTATTGAAGCCAGTAATTAGAGACATCTTCTTTTCCAGCACTAGAAAGCAAGGTTCCACATGACTGCATACTGCATCTGGATAGAGCCACACCCCTGGACTAAGGCTGGTGGGGGAATAATCTGCAGTCCTAATTTTAAGTTAAAAACACCAATAAACCTAGTATAGAGACAACAGTGAACTTTCACTTACAGCATCAACATTGTTAAGGTCATGATGTACAGAGCAGTCACTTTCAACTTTGTTAAACTAATAAAACACATCTTCAGTTTAAATACTGGTTTAAAAATGCCAATCCAAAAAAAAAAAAAGTGCAAACAAAATTAAATAATTCTAGCAGCATACCCGTTGCATTTTTAGGAAAGACCAATTCATGGCCTTTATCGTGGCCATATCTTCAAGGTTGGGCTTATTTCTTTGATTTTTCCATTTTAAAGACAAACAGTAGATGTAACCACTACAATGTACATAAATAGTCATAAAATTATCTTTAACAGTCTACCATACAAGTGTATTCTGCAAATGAAATGAATTTTACTTTAAAAAGTAAAGGCTGTTTATTGTTTGGCCTTTGGTTCCAATGCACGAAAATCCCAAAATAACAAAAAATATGCTCCCTCCTCCCACCCCCCTAAAAAGAACCCTGCAGCTCCCCAAAGTTGGTAGACTTTGGCAACCACTGAGCACATGACACTATACATCAGTTTCTTCTGATCCTAGGAGTATCCACTTGTTATGAGAATCTAAAGTGATCTCCAAGAAACCTTCCTTCACAAGACAGGTGTCTTAGCATTTCTTCGGTTTTAGTATTTTATATTGACACAAAAAGTGCTTATCAGTTTAAATGATAAAAAATAAACAAAGAGTAAAGTTTTGCATTAAAATTTAAAATCACACTGTATCCCTCTTAGGCATGTGCCGTTCGAAGAATTCTTTATTTCTGAGGTCACTCATTTTGTGCCCCCGCCCCTGCCAGCTGCTATGGAGGGATTAAGTGACCCCATCATTCGTGTGGCCACAAGCTGTTTGGCATCTATTGGTCATTATACCACAACCATCATTCCAAGTCAGTTTACTGTCATTACCTGGAAAATCTGGTAACTGGAAGCCATTAATACATTAAAAAAAAAAAAAAACTGAATTAAAAAGGGGGGGAAAAAGTGTATTTTCAACAATAAGACTGGCACAAGAAACACATTTTTATGTTTGTCAGAAAGGCAAGTAAATACTCAGCTTTCTCCTTAACAGTGTTCAGACCTTTACAGAAAAGCAACTCAAGACAGTCTTAGAGTCTTGTTATATAACATACGATATTAAGTTATGCCCAGTATGGTTAGTGGTCAGTCAAATCTGGTATGTAACAGTAATGACATTAGGGAAGTTATGCTTAGACACAGTACAACAAACATTCATATAAAAAAAGTAAATTCCACATAAGTGAACTGTAGTTTTTCCCTTGATTTGACAACAAATGTTTTATACATTAAATTAATGGTAGTGTTTGCATTTCAATGTTCTGTGTCATGTATAAAATTAAAAGTGCCATTTTAAATCCAGAGAAGTCACTTCCAGGATGATGGTGTGACATGACAATGTGCACGAATTTGCCCTAAATGGAGACACCTGAAACACTTATTGCCATAAGAAAAAAATGCTAGTTTATGAAAAACATAAAACAAGAGAAATTTCCATTTTCAATATAAAACATTCACACTTATTTGTCCATCTAATAGCACTGATCAGACCAGGGAGCTAGGACAAAACCCTTTTGCATCAGTGGAACTCCACCAAGGTTTCCAATGACCATAAGGCAGGGACTGGTGTAAGCCAATTAATTGGAGTGTATTTACATTAAAAACCTCCTTCAAACTTTCTGTAGCACACTGCATTATGGTAAAACGAGAGGTTGGTCAACCATTCTCTACTAGTAGGCCAGCCTGTGGTAGTTAAAAAAAAAATTTTTTTAAAAACAAAGCAGAAGCTATTTAGAAAACACAATTCAAAGTAAACTAATTTTGTAACTGCTGACTTTAAACATACCCCACAGTGACTGCCCCACGATGCACAGGCGTGGAGCCCAACACCTCCCACGAGGACATGGCCTGGGCTAAGCACGTGAGTCCTGGGCAGCTGCCATCTTCCCCACACCCATACCGGCTCCACATGACTCAGGCATCCCCACACTTAAAACATCTTTCATTAAGTTGAAGATGCATTCAGAACAAGTCCAATTCCCATTTTGCTTAGTGTTTAGTTTGGAAATGCTTCTGATTTTAAGTCTTAAAAATGATTATTTGACTTCTACTGAACACACAGTATTTACTAACACTGCTCACCTCCTCCTCCTCCACTTCCTGCAACATTCAGCTTCCCTACCAACACTTCTCTCATTCCTCCTTTCAGTCTTTCTCTTTCCTGGACTTTCTGCTACTTAATCTGCTTCCCAAGAACAAGTGAATCTGTTAACATGCAACTGGTCAGACTAGCCACCATCTGATCAATGACTTCCTGGTCTCATTGGCTCCACCCTGAAAGTAAGTGGGCCCTCTTTCTCTCCATCTACCTTCCCCTCCCCAAAAAGCCCAGCTGCACCTGCTGCCCATGAGAGAGCCACATGCCTGAGAGTCCAAGGGTTATCCTTCACAAAGGGGTCTGACACATAACCTTCCTAAAGGTGCATTTCACACTCGGACAAGCCAATGAAGTTTTTGTTTTTTTTTTTTTTTTTTAAGTTCATCTCCCCTGCCCCAAAAAACTGATAGCATGTGCCATATCAGAAAAATCCTGGTCTTAGAGCAGATCAATATAGTTATTTGGTCATTTTACATATGCATTTTTTAAGGAGGATCAGGCTTCATTTTCTGTTGAAGAGTTTGTTACCATGCAGTCTGGTTTTCGAGTCATTCTATCCAGTTCTTCCTGAACATTTGTCAACACAGTCTTTTGTCCTTTAAAGAAAAAAGAAAAAGCAACAGTGATGAGAGCAGAAAAAAATTTTTTTTTAAAGGAACATTTAAAATTATACAGATTTCTATAATCATTTTTGGTGATAATAACTCCAATAAGAATGAGGAAAGTCTTTTTTCATTGCAATGGTTATAAGGAGACAGACTCTAATTCAGCCCTTCTTAATTCCAAATGCCACAGGTCTGGGCTCCCCGACTACATTACTGCCCCCTGCCTGGGGATGCCTTTGTGCCAAACACAAAAGCCTTTCTGAAAACCCTCTCACCCCTATGCACTCTCATCACCATCTTCCTAGAGGAGGTATTTGAGTTTCTGGCATGCAGCAAACGACTTCCTGTGCCTCAAACAGAACAGGTATTTATGTTTTGTTACTAATTACAACTGACTCACATGGATATCCTGGAAACACCATATTTCAGTAAGAATATAAGACTAAGGTTGGCCATTCTGATACAGCACAAAGTTGGTGCACATATTTTTTGTTGTTGAACACTAACTGGGGCCTAGAAGTGACCCCTATTTCCTCCCAGGGAATACCAGTTTATAGCCTGGGCCACCAGATCAGACAGACTCTGAGTCTCCAAGATCTCCAGAGCACCTGAAGGCACAGGCTGATCTGAGGATGGAGTGATTTCTTGAGGGTTTCCTTTGATTGGAAAACACCAATTAAGGAAAATACTGTATTAATATTCCTTATAGCCAATGGAAAATTAAAACCCTTTGGAAATGGCCTCAAGCTTTCTGGGAAAATTTGTAATTCCCAAGGAACCTGGTTCTTTTGTTTCAGAGACCTCCAAGACATAGACTTTGCCCTACGTGCCCATACGGAAGAACAGATGGGTGGGCTGTCACAGAGATGTCTATGTGTGACAAGGGTGGGGAGCTTCATGGAGGAGAAAATGACGACCCTCCAGTGAGACAGTGAGGGTTCACAGGCAGCTGATGGCAAGACTGGAGGCAGGAGAGTGAGCAAAATCCTTATAAAGCAACACAGAAAATTAAAGACTAAATAAAATGTCAATGGTACACTCTAGACCATGACTTCCAACGGACAGAATTCTACACCCAGGCCATGTACTGGGTTGACCAAAAAGTTTGTTATGTAAGATGTTACAGAAAAACCCGAACGAACTTTTTGGCCAGCCCAATATTTAGGATCTACCTCAACTCACCCAACAGTCAGTTCTTGAGAACCTGAATATACATAAATCCCACCTTAAATGTACCAAGAAACAAACATGGTAATAAGGTAATCCTACTGTAAAGTATACTGCTCAGTATAAGGTAGAAATCTGTTCAGAACATCAAGGGGTCTGCAGGTCACTGAAAGCAGACACTCCCGTCCACCAACCCACCTTCCAGCACTCCTCAATCACAAGGGTCCTAAGTCTTTGGGGGCCCTTCAGTACCTGACTTCTTGGCTGTGCCCTGCACCCCACCAGCACCAGGACTTCCAGGAGAGCCTGTTTTTTTACTCAACAGACTATTGAAGAAGCTGGCCAACACCCCTTCACTTGCTGCATTATCTAAGGAAACATTAAGAAAAAAAGCATCACACAAACTGAATGACTCAATTAAACAGCAACAAACTATTTTTCAGCTTGGAATTATCCATTTGTGGTTATGATCTTCCTAGGATACTGAGCAGATTCATTCACTATGATGCCTATGCCTTATACATTGCCACTGCTAAGGCTGATTATATGTTAGCATAATTAATAAATGGAAACCTGTTTAGATTTCCCACCTGTTCAGAGGCATAATAGATAACCTGTGCTCCACATCATCTCCGTCCATGAGGCAGTGTTTTTCAAAGTTTTATAAGCCCGTAACGTTCCAAAGCTGCTGTGAAAAGCTCTCATTCAGAATAGAAAACAGTTATCGAACATGCAAGAATTAAATATAATTTGAGGGTTTTACTGCAGCCAACATCTTGGGGTATTATTAAGTCACTGGGGTAAGGGCTACTTAAACTAGTAAGTAACTGACCTTGACAAAACAAGTGACAATTCATAAATGGTAATAATATAAACCTAATAAGCAACAAAACCGAGAACTCAAAATATACATTTTAAAGTGACTTCTTATGCTGTATTCTTCTCTGAATATAGAGAGGCCTAACCAAGGTCTTAAACGAAGCCAGGTGCAAGGGCCACCAATTCCAACAAAGGAACAAGCCTTGGTCTCTGCCAACCATGAACTCCCTCTCTCTCAGAAAGAGGAAGTGGAAAGCAGCCCTTCTTGGGAAAGAAAACAGCTCAGCTGCCTTGAGTCTCCACCTTCCAAACCCAGCTATTCAGCCCCTAAAGTAGGAATGAGGCCTAGGACTAAACCACTCTCCAAAGAGACAGGATACATACTTTTGATGTTTGGGTCCGGCTTCTTTACTGACGTGCCTGGGGAGGCACTAGGCACGCTGGCTGGCCCTCCCCGGCCCTGGGTTCTTGGAGAGCCAGAGGGTCCTCTTGCAGGGGATTCCTAAGTCCAAAACCAGCCCAAGTCACATACAGGCATAAAAATAACAGAAAATACATATTCCAAAAATGAAGACATACTTCTGCAGGGTATTTTTCACAGTCTAGGCACAGTCTAGGGAGAAGGGTGGCAGGAATGGGAGTTTGTGCCCAGCTCAGTCCCTTTTTTAGATCCCAATTTCTTCTGAGAGAAGAGATACCAAGATAACAAAACCTGTTCACTAATTCCCAGACCTGTATTGCTTCATCAGACGTTTTCTGAGTTCCTACCATGTTCCTGGCCCTGGGCTTTTAGGGGGACCAAATTCCCTTTGAATATACAAAAGCTCACACAAATGTAAGCTCTCACAAATAATGGTATAGTTTGAAGACATGACATTGGACCTTGACCCTCTGTTTAGTTTAAGGTACTCACGGAGGCTCTCGTGGGTGTGGCTGGCTGCTTGGCAAGGAGTGACTGCAAAGAGAGGGACACACCGACCATTAACCAAGGCCTGCAGAGTGCACTGAAGGTCTGGAGAAACACTTCCAAGTATTCCACTAGAGGGCACCATTAACAACAACCAAGTCAGAGGTTCTACACTATAAATGCAAAATATTTAAATTGAGCAATTTGGTATATGGTGAACAAAAAATACTCCCAGTAACCACTTTTGAAGCAAGGAGAGCACAAAAGGGAGGAAAAGTTGGCAAAAAAACCATCAACGCCTCCTGCTGACCTGCCTGCATCATCAGGCAAACCCGTGATGTGTCTAACAACACTCTCAGTGAAACAGAAAGGTGGGACTGGGTCTGCATTCTGAACTGTCAGCTTGGGTTTACATCCTCACCTACAAAATGTGTGTATCAGCTCACCTGCCTTCACGCACAGGGCTGTGTGGGGCTATGTGAACTAATGGAAGTAAGGTCAGGGCGTTTGGTAAACTGTCAACATGGGAAATACTATGCCAGAAAATCTACATTTGCAGACAGAACAGGTACTTAATAAGATACTAAGCCTATCACTGTAGGAGAATCTGCAAGGCAGGAAGGGGATCCTCTGAGGGGCCCCCCTACCCTGTACCAATCCTAGAAATGGGAGAGAACAAGAACTGGTAGCAACCCCTTTGTCCCTGCAAGCTCTTTGTGATACCCCCGCCTCTTGCCAGGGAGCTGGTTTCATTCGTCAGAAGGCCTCTGCTCTGGCCTCACTGGTCTTCTTACCTGTTGCTTCATTAGGAACACCTGCTCATCCTCCGCTGCCAACTCTTTGTCGTGGACCAGCTGTGAAGTGAAGTGACACACTCATTCATGGTCACAGACAAGAACACCCCCAACTACTTGTCAAAATTTATGCTGAAAGGAGAATCTTGTGCTCATGTCTCAACACGGGTTTGGGGAGTCCCTGTGGAGACTGCAGAGGTCAAGTCTTTCTAGCCTGGCAAAGACCCTGTTCCAAGACCAGCCTTGGCATATGGCCAAATGACATTTTTAAGTCTGGCAGGTTCTAAACAATACCTCCCAGATCCGGGTCTGCAGGCGATCACAGGAGCAAGTGGGACCTACTAACAGTAATCCAGAGGCAGCAGTGGCAGTCAATCACTCATGCTGTGCCACCCAGAGCCAATTACATAACACGACTTCACCTAAAAACTTTTTTTAAAAGGCCCTTGGATTATTTTTTTTTACCCCCCCAAATGGTTCAATGTGTAAGACTTGTATCTTTATAAGTTTCTTTTCCCATGAAAAAAACCTACAACTATTTCTTTTTTTTTTTTTTGGCGGGGGTGCCGCCCTGCGCAGCTTGTGGGATCTCAGTTCCCCGACCAGGGATCGAACCCAGTCCCTCGGCAGTGAAAGCGCAGAGTCCCAACCACTGGGCCGCTGGGGAATTCCCCACCTGCAATTCTTAAAGTGATTGATTTGGGTACCTTTCTCACAGGAGGTTTCACAATAAAGTCTTCATATGCATCTTCTGGCTTCACAGTTGTGAAATTTTCATGTAAAATAGCTATTTTCTTTTCATTGTCCCAGCCTGCAGGTCTAAAGGCAAAGATACAGAGACTGACTTGCTTTTCCTGGGACTGCCTTATGGAATACTCAGCACACTCCAAGTTAGAGAGGACTCCCGGCTGAGATCCTTTCCCACAAGTTCTGGTCTGCAGCTGATGGGCCAGCTTGTAGCTTTTGGCAGACAAGCCAATATTCACTGCAAGTGTAGTCCATCAGCTCAACCTCACAGGTCCTGCTTCGTACTGAGTTCATGAGGCCCAAGGCCTAAGGAGCCAAAGCGAGATCTTACTGACTATACATGCTGACCCACGGGAAGTGTTCAGAGCTTTTCCGCAACTCTGCCGAGAAGAACAAGCACACAATGGGGCCCTGTCTGACAGAGTGGAGAATACAGAGCAACACATAGGACAGAGCTCAGGATAGGGCTGTTTCTCTGGGCTTTGGTATGAAGACACCCCTGTGAGCTGTTTCTCTGAGAACTCTTCTTTCTGACAACAGTTTTCTTATGGATTGGTTAATTTTACTGATGTGTGAATAGGTACCCTGGAGCCAAGGGGAGTAGCAGGACCTGCACTATCCTGGGCCTCAAAACAGAGGGACACAAGGAGTTCTTGAGGATCCTATGTGGGTGCTGCCCAGCTTGACATCACAGGGCAGGATGGCACCCAGGTTCCATTAAGTTAAGCTGCAGCCTAGGGTAAGGAACAATTGTAAAATGCCCTACACGACATACTTTTATCTAGAAGCTCTAAAAGATGGCAACTGATTGTTCCCACAGGCTTCTCATTCTCCATCTAACTCCTGCTCCACAGCTCTATAACCGAGAAGGTGCTTAGCCAGGGCTCTCCACCCCAATGGCTCTGACGACTTCACCGGCTCCCCAGCAGGCAACTACCAACAGGACCAAAGGTGCAAAGGGACAGAGCATGACCAAGATACTGCCATGACCCGTGTCACCTTCAGAAGCTCTGAGCTTCTTCTCCACTCCGGACCAGCCCTGAACACATCCAGTCTCCCTGATCCTCCTTCTCCTCAGGATCACAAGTGATTTGGGTACTGACTGACTCCAAAAGCATACCACTCACTGAGAGCTTGTGGCTTTGGTGCTGGCCTGACTGCTCTAGACAATGATTCTCTAAAATCAGTCTAAGTCTCTATGTCTGCTGTCTGGGAAGAGCCCAAGCGAGGCTCTCCCTAAATGTTGAGGAGGCAGCCTATTCGGTCCCGAGAGCTCTCGGCTTTCACACCTTCAGTCTTCTCCCAGACTCTCCCACCTTTCCACTCCTTCTGGTTTGCCTGGCACGCACCACTCACCCTCCCAGCATCACTCCTCTGCTCTCCCTGCCACACTGCCTCTACTACCCCAGTACTGCCCTACCCCTCCTCGGCTGTGTGTGTCCCTTAAAGTGCCATGTGCAGGGACCATATCTCATTCATTTCTGCCCTCAGCATAGAACCTGGTCTCCGAGGAAGTGCTCAGTATTTGCTGAACGAACTGTAATTCTTTCTTAAGAGGATATCTAAGCCTAAAAACATGATACTAGCACAAGTCCTCTCAGAGACCACACCTTCAACATTTACTTATGCATGCACAACACCCACCATTCTCCACTGAGAGAATGACACAAATTAGGACTAACAGGTACCCAAGTCTCTGCCCAGGACAATCAGCCCCAGTGGCTCCTCAAATGTGAAACACCGGAAACACAACAGGCATTCAGTACAGCCAAAGCCCAAGCTGATGGGGCGCGAGGGAGGGCATAGGCAGTCATCCCTGCCAATGGATACCAATAAACCAGATGCTTCAACAGAAAACGTTCAGGATCCTCAAAGCGCCAATTCCCTATACTGCAACTCCCTCACTCAGCCGGTATTCTACCAGAGTTGACAGTAAGTGGCAAAAATGTTTTAGCAACTTGCTCTCAATGAAGAAAGGCAGCACCCCTAACCTCACTCCACCCAGTTCCCTCAGACAGGAAGCAGAATGGCAAGGAATCTGGAAAAGAGCAGAGATGGAAAGGTGGGTGTATATATCCCCTATGAGGTCCAACTCCAAGCACTTTGCCCCAATGTAGTAGAAAGCTGGCCGTATAAGAGAGAGACAGAGCCATCTTACTTGGAAGGATAAAATGTAAAGAGCAAATAAATGTACCAGGAAGAGAAGCATTTGAAAGCATCACCTATAAAGAACTCACATAAAAACTGCTTCCTTTTCCACAACTAAGGCAGGCGTGGTAAAGTGGAAACCATATGTTTTATGAACAATGTACTTATACAACAAGTCGAGGTTTTTCTCTTCCTTCACTGATGTGTAAATCAAGGCCGCTCCATCTAATCAATCTGCTTAAGGAAAACCAATTCACTGCAAGAGGAGACAAAAGCAAATACATACAAGCACAATCCTCAAAGTACTAGTCACAGGATACTCAGTTTTTGATCAACACACGATTAATAGAAAGCGTTAAAATTTTAAGAACTAAAAAGGTAACGGTAGCAGAAGAAGCAGGTCAAAAGCATAAAGCATGTTGATAATAGCGGGCCACGTAGTTCATTTTTGAACATGTAAACTGTTGTCCTCTGACCCATCAGGTTGCGTCCCAAGCAGTCAACTTAATGGTTCTGAGGGTAGCCCAGGAAAACCCTCAGCATATCCAAGGTACACAGATTCTTTCCTAGACAGATGCCCACATGTGATCAAGTTGGTCATTAAGCATACAAGAGTTGGGTACCTACATGTTATTGGCACCCTCCACTGAGCTGGATAATCTTAAGAGCCCAAAGGAAGTAGTGGAACCCACCCTTACCCTCCCCCACCCAGGATGTGGGATGATGGCACCAACTGCTATTAGATTTTTACAGAAACAAGACTCAGAAGTCTGCTGACACAGCATCTCTCTCACGGACAGCACAAAACATAAACATAAACGAAACCCTGTAGCAGCCCAAACACTATCATGTTGGGTAATTAACCTTTTCTATAAAAAAAGCAAAGTTTAAAAAGATTTCCAAGATATAAAAATAATTTGCAATAAAATTATCACATATCAGCTTTCCTCTTAATACAAAAGCCTATCAAATGTACACCATTAAAAATAAAAAGTAATCAAAAATAGGCACAAATTATTAAGTCTCAAATTCCAACACAGTAAACTTTTAGAAAGTAAAATAATGTTATACCATGGGTCCCCAACCGCAGGCCCACAGACTGGTATTGGTCCTTGGCCTGTTAGGAACTGGGCCGCAAAGCAGGAGGTGAGCGGTGGGCAAGCGAGTGAAGCTTCATCTGCCGCTCCCCATCGCTCGCATTACTGCCTGAATCCTCCCCTGCCCACTGTGGTCCGTGCAAAAACTGTCTTCCACGAAACCCGTCCCTCGTGCCCAAAAGGTTGGGGACCGCTGATGTATACAATTTCACCCTGGCAAAAGACTATTCTGGATTCAATAGGTACTTTATCTCTTTGAAGATGCCCCATTTGGAGGAAGCCTGGATTAGCACACACAGAGGGGAGCCTGTGCCCCTGGGCCCCAACACAGCGCCCCAAGGATACACTGGAGGCAGAACCTCCGTAGGTGTGACTGGATGAAGTCAAAGTGCTCGTCCCTGTAATCATGCTCCTTCTCCAGGACACTCACCGCATCACACTGCAGGTAAGATAGAAAGAGAAAGGAGTCATCTTTTTGCCTCTCTGCCTGCTAAGGATGGGAACACTGTCTTTGTCAGTAATAAAGTATCACAGCTTCAAAGAAGGCCGCCATGGGACTTCCCTGGTGGTGCCATGGTTAAGACTCCGCGCTCCCAATGCAGGGGGCCTGGGTTCAATCCCTGGTCAGGGAAATAGACTGTACATCCATGCTGCAACTAAGAGTTCGCATGCCACAACTAAGGAGCCCACCAACCACAACTAAGATCCAGTGCAACCAAAAGAAATTAATTAATTATTTTTTTTTTTTTTTTTTTTTTTTTTTGTGGTATGCGGGCCTCCCTCTGCTGTGGCCCCTCCCGTTGCGGGGCACAGGCTCCGGACGCGCAGGCCCAGCGGCCATGGCCCACGGGCCCAGCCGCTCCGCGGCATGTGGGATCCTCCCAGACCGGGGCGCGAACCCGGTTCCCCTGCATCGGCAGGCGGACGCGCAACCACTGCGCCACCAGGGAAGCCCAATTTTTTTTTTTTAAAAGAAGGCAGCCACAGCCCAAAGTCCAAGCGTTAATTAAATAAATAGATAAGAGTGAAAAGCAACTGCAGATTCTTCTTTCATCCTGGGCCTCGGTTTCCACATCTATAAAGCAGGGATATGACAACCTCGATCACCTCACAGTTGCTCTAAGAATCAAACAAGGTCACATCAGGAAACAGGCCCACTGGACATGGCTGTGCACTGCACACTCCACAGGGTTCCATTCTCACAGAATATGATGTGAATGGCACATGCTGCAGTTGGGCAACCTAGCGGCTCTGACTAGGATCAAAGAACTTTTGAAACCCCTCATTTTTTTGTTTGTTCTTTACTGGATTTTTTTTCTTAATGCATTTTATTTATTTATTTGCTGCACTGCCAAACCCAGCCAAGCCCTGGCACACACCTTTGTGCACACCACCAACACTGGGATCCCCAGGTTATGAGTCAGCACGTTGTCACCAAGAGGCAGGGCAACATTTTCTTCATCAGGACCTGAGGTCAGAGGCCCTCTTCTCTGTGGGGAACCTTGACAACCTTCCTCAGGCTCAACATAGTCTTGAAAATCTTTCACAACTACAGGTGAAAAAGAATAAGAAAATTACACACACACACACAATAAAAAACGCACATGCCAGCTTCAGAAAAGTGAAGCAGGTAGTAATAAGCACAAAACATAAAGAGTTGTGACAAACTTCCCAACTGCATCTGACTTAACTGCAATATTAGGGATTTAGGGGTGGTGATACAAATTCCCAATTCTGACATTTTCAGTCAGTCTGAGCAGTATAACTTCAGAGCAGTAAAGATATTCCCCTGGTCATCTTTAATTGCATCTAACTCTTAAGAATTAAACAGGTTTTTAAAAACTCCTAAGGCTTCAATAGTTCCTATTATGAAAAACAAAACACTTTTTGGGGGGCCATGCTGCAAGGCTTGCAGGATCTTAGTCCCGCTACCAGGGATTGAACCCAGGCCATGGCAGTGAAAGAGCCAAGTCCTAACCACTGGACCACCAGGGAATTCCCAACACTTTTCCTATATATTTTACATTTTCAAAATATTAGGATAGTTGAACTGTGTTACTTCAACAGACGCGACCACTAGAATAGGTTACAACTTATAAAACTCCTCAGAGTTCTCATTAGAACCACCTGAATTACCAAGAACATGCTGTTTCCATACAGCTGAGGTGCGTCCGTGCTAAAGAGCGAGGCTGGACTTGCCAGCACCATCTGCATCTCCTCATCATCCTCACTCTTGGGGACTCAGTTTCATCTTTAGGAGATCCTGAGTCACATGTGTCACGGACCTGTTCCTGCCTAACACAAGAAGGGGTGAGTGATACAACATCTACTTCTTGGCACTATTTTGGCCATGGGTGCAACCCCACAGGAGGGCCTTCAAGCTGGGAGTGGTCCATGGTCTTGTTTAACGCAAGTGAACACAAAGTCCACAGACCTGCACCTTTTCCTGGGTGCTTCAAGGTTACATGTCAGGCCAGAGAACAAGGACATGATGATTAAAGCTACTTCGAGTCGGCAGCTCTACTCTTCTACACACAACATGACTAAAGGACCAAAAGGACTTTTACTCTCATCCACAACATGCTGAGAAAACACAGACAACTAGATTAAAGAGAAACTAGAGAAAAGTGCATGTACTCTTCTTCATCCACAGAACAGGTTTCGAGTATTTTAAAACAGTGAGTCCTAATTTACAAAGATTTTAGATTATTGCTATATAAGCTTCTGGAATTATCTGGGAGCACAATGTCTTTCATATAATACTGGGAAAAAACCACTGCCTAAACCCTAAAGCACAGATATAACATTTCATCTTTACAACTTCTCTTTAATTAAGCTCATTCATGTAATTTCATTGCCAATATAAATAATCGACTCATGGGACATCCCTGGCAGTCCAGTGGTTAAGACTTCACGCTTCCAATGCAGGGGGCGCGGGTTCAATCCCTGGTCGAGGAACTAGGATCCTGCATGCCGCGTGGCCAAAAACAAACAAACAAAACACACGAAAAGGGCTTCCCTGGTGGCGCAGTGGTTGAGAGTCCGCCTGCTGATGCAGGGGACACGGGTTCGTGCCCTGGTCTGGGAAGATCCCACGTGCCGTGGAGCGGCTGGGCCCGTGAGCCATGGCCGCTGAGACTGCGCGTCCGGAGCCTGTGCTCCGCAACGGCAGAGGCCACAACAGTGAGAGGCCCGCGTACCCCAAAAAAACCAAAAACAAAACAAAACAAAAAAACACACAAACACAATCTACTCAAGAGATTTTTTTTTTTTTTTTTTTACCATGAGTGCAGTTTATTTCTTCAGATTCAATAAATGAATACTCAAGAGATCTTTACTGGGCTTCCCTGGTGGCTCAGTGGTTGAGAATCTGCCTGCCAATGCAGGGGACACAGGTTCGAGCCCTGGTCTGGGAAGATTCCACATGCCGCGGAGCAACTAAGCCAAAAACAAAACAAAACAAAAAAACACACAAACACAATCTACTCAAGAGATTTTTTTTTTTTTTTTTTTACCATGAGTGCAGTTTATTTCTTCAGATTCAATAAATGAATACTCAAGAGATCTTTACTGGGCTTCCCTGGTGGCTCAGTGGTTGAGAATCTGCCTGCCAATGCAGGGGACACAGGTTCGAGCCCTGGTCTGGGGAGATTCCACATGCCGCGGAGCAACTAAGCCCGTGCGCCACAGCTACTGAGCCTGCACGTCTGGAGCCTGTGCTCCGCAACAAGAGAAGGCCGCAACAGTGAGAGGCCTGCGCACCGTGATGAAGAGTGGTCCCCGCTCGCTGCAACTAGAGAAAAGCCCTTGCACAGAAACGAAGACCCAACACGGCCAAAAATAAATAAATATATTATTTTTTTAAAAAAAAGAGATCTTTACTGCATTGCATTTTGGACAAAAACAGAGAAGGGTTTTCTGATGACTGTTGAAGGCTCTTAAGAAATCAAAGGCTCCCACATTTTCTTTCTTTTTTTTTTTTTTAAATCTGCTTTACTTTAGCTTTATGGAGCCAAGATTGACACACAACAAACTGCGCATGTTTACAATGTAAATATGATTTTTTTTTTTTTTTTTTTTGGCATGCCTCACGGCTTGCAGGATCTTAGCTCTCCAACCAGGGATTGAATCCAGGCCACGGCAGTGAGAACCTTGAATCCTAACCACTAGGCCACCAGGGAACTCCCTAAATTTGGTATTTTTGACATATGAATACACCCATGAGTCAGTACCACAATCAAGACAGTGCATTTATCTATCACCCCCAGAAGTTTCCTTGTACCTTTTGGTCATCTATCTTCCCCACCTCTCCTCAACACCATCCCTAACCCCACTGATCTGCTTTTTTTTTTTCAATACAGATTAGTTTGCATTTTCTAGAGTTATAAATGTAATTTATATGTATGTAATTACATTTACATATGTAATTACATTTATAATATAAATATAATTGAGAATCTGTACTCTTTTTAGTCTTCCCACATTTTCTCTTTAAAAGCATTTTAACAAATCTTCAAGTCAATGAAAAATACAATGGCTTAACTGTCTGGGTATCTATCTATAATTGTCCAAGGCAATATCTATAATTGCCCAAGGTCACATGAGGCACTCAACCAGGCTTCCAATACAGTGAGCATGGCAGAGTCTGGAACAGGTTACAGGTAAGCTAAGTGACTGTGGGAAGGAAGGCACGGGTGGGGCAGCTCCAGCAGTCTGCTCCACAAACCTCCACTACCCAGCATGCTGTATAAACTCTGCTGTATTCTACATAGGCCATGATATGAAAATGGTTGGGAAACCCTGGGCTAGGCTATTCATTCTCTGAAGGAATGACTTAATTACGGCTATCCAAAAACAGTAGGAAATGCACATGTGTTTTTAATAACTCAGCATTTTAGAAAATAAGTTGGAAGGCAGAGCAAATATTCATAACGGAGGTGGTGAAAAGGAATGATAAAAACATAGTGAGGACTGTGTAATTTGGATAATAAAATGTGCATTTCCCTTAGGGTACACACATACCACAGTATTAGCAGTTTCTCTCTAGGTGGTGGGATGGCCAGTATTTCACAGCAGGGGCCATCAGCCCACCAGGGGCTCCCCTTTAGCATCAGACGGGAGTGGCTATAGGAAGGAGACTGCAGAGCGCCGCCTCTTTCTCTTCTTTTTCCTCCTACCTCATTGATCACCCGTTGGTTCCACAGTTCTGAGAAGACCCAAGAGACTGTACCTAATCTTTTTCCTCTACTTGATAAGCAAGTGAAGCCCCAGACACAAAGCAGGAAAGACAAGACTAACCTACACACAAGCACCACCTTCTGGCAGCTTTAGGGGTTGCTCTGCCCTCCCCCTCAGACAAACCCTGCAGCCAAGCAGCTGCCACAGATTCAGGGCCATTGAGGAACCTAATCCGGAAAGAGACTGGCTGGCCATAGAGCAGCTTTCCAAACTCAGCAGATTGGAGACTGGTGTTGGATCAGAAAGCAGGTTGGGTGGCAGCCCTTTGCTCATTCAATACAATACCTAGAGTCCAATTAATCTGGAAAGTGGGAGTCCTCTAAGCAAGAGGATGGCCAACCACTTTATTAAAATGTAACCTAAAACTAGCACTAACAAAGGCACTCCTTCAACAGGTAACAGAAAGGCGTGAGTACCATTCCAAACACCTCAGAGGAAAGGTGGTGAACACAAGAGAGGCTCTCAGAAGGTTAACCAGAGTCATGAGGCATGTATTTGGTTCCAGCAATCGCTAGCTGCCCTCCAGTGTCCTCTCTTCTTCCTCCTTACAACCAAACCGAGCACTGATGCTCAGAACACACGGCCACACAGACTACATTTCCTTAGGAAATGTCTCCTTAGGAAGACAGCAGGCACACACCCTTCAGCCCTTCTTTGCTTTTCCTCCATCCTGCTGCCTGCAACACAGATGTGAAGGCTGGAGATCTGGTTGCCAAGAGGAAGAGAACCACACCCTAAAGATGACAAAGCAGTAAGCACAAAGGAGCCAGGGTCCTTGACTTGTCTTCCTCAAGATGCTTTCCAGGCCTGAACTACCTCTGGATTTCATTCACAGGAGAGAGAAATAAAACCCAGTCTTGTTTAGGCCACTGTTATTTTGGGTTTGTGTCACATGCAGCTCAATCTAATCCTAAGCAACACAGACATCAATGACTAAGACCACAAAATAAATTCAGTGTGTCATGGGAGCACAAGCTCCCCAGGAGCGGGCACCTTGTCTGCTGTATGTATCCCCAATGCCTTGAACAGACCTGGCACCAGGCAGACAGTCTCCCTATCTGGGAAAGGAAAATATCCTTGGCTCAATCTCTTCCTTTTTTTCTGTTTTAACAAATCTTTACAAGGTTATAACGCTAAGAAAACAGGTTCAGAAACTGAAATCTCCTGTGCATTAACCCACTAGTCTGGGTACGATGGTAAATGCGCAGTGAAAGGAGAACAGCTCTTCAGGCTCTGAACTATTCTCAGAAGTTGTCTTTAGGGTCTCTATTTCAGGGGAAAAATAGGCTTTATCTAGAAAGGTCAGTGTTTGAGGACAGATGCGCTGAGCTGCATAACAATCACTGCAGCACACGTGGGTGTCCCAGGAAACACACATGCACACAGCAAACTAAAGAATTATATGTTAAACTCCCTGTTTTAGCTAATGTAGTCAGGAGCAAGTGAAGTTATGACAGGAAGACACATAGCAAGAAATTTGATTTGTAAAGCACATCAAAATTTCTGAACCCTTCTGCCAGTAAGTTTGAAGATCCTGTGTGCCATGCTCCAGAAGCCCTCATTAATTCACTAAAGGGAATGATGTCATCCCGTGGAAATAAGCCAGGCTAAGCCAAGACTGCCCTGGCCAAGACAGCACTGCTGCTGCCACAGCTCCAGCCCCTGCCCCTCCCATTTCCCTGGCAAGTGAACAGAAGCTGATGTAACTGCACAGAAGCAACGAAAAGGAAAAACAAGCTTCTGAACCACATTAAGGAAAAACAAAACAAAACAAAAAGAACTTCCTTTAAAGTTCTCTGTTCTCAAAAGGGCTTGGATGCCCTGAGTCTTAAAATATCCTTTCATTTTAATGAAGAAAAAAAAAAAAAAAAGAATTTCTTATTTCTAACTAAAATCATATTTGCTGGATCCCCAAAGGAACTAAGGTAGGAACTGAAAGATTTATCTTTTGTGGGTCTTCCTTTAAACTTGTCAACAAGAGGGTCCACAGGACCTCAATGGAATCCCAGGGAAATGGACTCAAGCTGCAGAGATCCCAGTAAATCTCTACACCCACTGATACTAACTCAGCAGACCACGAGTTAACAGAACAGCAAAAAGACTCACAGAACTGATCATATAACCCTTATAACCCATTATAATCCTTATTATAAAAGAGAACCAACGAAAATAAGAAGGAATACTGATTTATTTTCTTCAACTGTGACAGCTAAGATAAAGACTGCTTTGAAGACTTTTTGACTACTGAATCTACAAAAGCAAATCTGAAATAAATGGTGCAAACAAAACACAATCACTCTGTAAGGGAAGCTTTGCAGCCTCTTGACACTGTGAAAAGGAAGGTGGCTGGAACCATCCAAAGAGACGACGAGTGAATTTTCCAGTTAAGAAAATCCTGTTTTACTTACACTTCCGTTCCAGCTCCCTCATTTCTTCTGGTGGAATTTTCATTTTATCAATGTGCTCACGTAAAACACTAGCCCATTTCTGTAGAGATTCCATCATAGTCCAAGGCCTAGACATGTCTGCAACAAAAATCACCAGGGTCTCCGGCAAGAATTCAGCAGAAACTGCAAATTTCAGCAGGCCTTTGTGATACAAGTCTCCATCCAGAATCCACACATTGCAGCGTGTGTGATCTAAGAAAAGAAGTGAAGCTAAGTTACTGACAATGACCATCAGCACAGCTTGAAGAGCCACATAAGGAAGAACTTAAAGGTGACAGCCACAGAATTCCACACAGAACAGAGACAGAAATCCTAACCAGAAAAGGGTCCAAGTGCTCAGTGGACAGCAACTCTTCATCAAGGTGCCTTGTGAACTGTCTAAACTATAAAATTTTTTAACAACCATAATATACTGTGTCCACATCCAAAAAGATTCCAGCAATGTCTGAGGAGTAAAGAGTGAAGGACATTTTAGCTTTCAATAAGAATCAAAAGACCCTAATAAAAGCTACAAATGTTCCCTGGACGACTGTGCCATAGTCTAAATAATCCATTCTTCTAAGATATCAGCAATCTGTGAGGCAGCAAGCTGTGCTGAAGAGCCTGTGGTTAAACAAGCTCTTCTTGTGTCAGTCACACTAAACAGTGTGCTTACATACCACAAAGGGTGCCAAAGAGACAGGACCTTTGTATTTAAATGCCAAGATAAACTCATTACTTATATAAACTGAGATATGAATTACGGGGTGCCTGATAATATTAAGGAATTACACTTATTTTTGATATGATTATGTTTTTAAAAATCCTAATCTTTTAGACATACGTATGAAAGTAGTTACAGATAAAAAGATATAATGTCTGAAATTTGCTTTAATAATCCAATGTGGAGTGAAAAGAGAAGAGGGTGAGAGTACAGCTGAAATAAAATTGACCAAGAACTTGTAACCTGAAGGCAGGTGACAGATATATTGGGGTTCATCAAAATAGTCTACGCTTTTATGTAGTTTTGTTTTCCACAGTAAAGTTAAAAACATATACAGACAAATGTGCAAGTGCTGACATTTAATGAAGCATGTGATTCTAAAATTATATCTGGATGATCAAACTGTAGAAGATAGTTCTCCAAATTAATAATATACTTTTTAAAAAATTTCAGACATCTTTTTGAGAATTTTTTTTAATAAAAGCACCATGAGGGAGAAATCCTACTATCAAAAATATCATTTCGGGCTTCCCTGGTGGCGCAGTGGTTGCGCGTCCGCCTGCCGATGCAGGCGAACCGGGTTCGCGCCCCAGTCCGGGAAGATCCCACGTGCTGCGGAGCGGCTGGGCCTGTGAGCCATGGCCGCTGAGCCTGCGCGTCCGGAGCCTGTGCTCCGCAACGGGAGAGGCCGCAGCAGAGGGAGGCCCGCGTACCACAAAAAAAAAAAAAAATATCATTTCATTAACTTCTTCCCCAATAAATTGCAACTTACCCTTTAAAAACCTGTCTTCTGTTAGCTACCTTTTTTTGGGTATAATCAATTCACTAACATGCTGTGAAAAATTTTATATTCATGACTTTATTTCAACAGTACAACAAAGGTATCTACAGCTAGCTATATTTTCAAAACTCTAATGCATTTCAGATAGCGGTTTTGACTTGGATTCTACAAATGCCTTCAAAAATACTACACTGTTGGGACTTCCATGTCAGTCCAGTGGTTAAGACTGTGCTCCCAACGCAGGGGACACGGGTTCGATCTCTGGTTGGGGAACTAAGCTCCTGCATGCACAACGTGGCCAAAAAACAAACAAACAAACTGCACTGTACCTGAAGTCTACAGATTTTAATGTCTGCCCCTCACCAGACATGGTTCTTTTTTTAGCCTTTCTTCCCACTGCCCACGACATATAACTCAGCCATGTGCATGGAGATTACACAGACCACATGTGGCATTAAATGGATGCCTCCAACCCTTAAAGCAGAGGTCCTTTGACATGCCATGTCCTACCACAAAACAAGGACAAGCCAGAACCTATTTTCTCTACCTGGGTGATTGCCTGCAAAATGTATATTTATAACCTAGTCACACCACACAATAAAAAATACTGGGGCTAAAAGATGTTTAATTAACCACAGGCAAGGGCAACTCTTTCATCAAAGAGGAACTTACAGTAGGCAGCTTAAAAAAATCCCATAAATGCAGAGATCAAAGTTTTTAAGGCAACCTTAAGGAATCTGAAATAAAAATTAACATGTATTTTAACTCAAAGGTAAATGAATATAGTTACTTTGATGCTTAGCATGAAATATGTTTATGCCCCTTTGAAACAAGCAGCTATAGCAATGTCAGAGTATCTACACCATGTTTCGTATGCTTTCAAAAGGGTACTAGACCTACCACCTGTCTCAAGCACCCAGCTACACTTGACACATGCCACCTCTCATTCTGTCAACCTACAAATTGGAAATGAGGTGCAGAGTGGTTAAGTCAGTCACAACTAGTGACTACCGGAGTGGATTCTGAACCAGTTCTGCCTGGCTCCAAAGCCCAAGTTCTTTCCACAATAATCATCAAAGACAGGAAGCAAAACACTCAGACATATGAGGCCCCCTAGCCCAGCTCAGTGACCCCTGAGTCCCAACCCTACCTACACAAACTCCGGTGGGCCTAGGTGGGCACTGGAAAGCCTCTGCTCTCCTTACACAAGGAGAGCCCTTAGCACCAGGTCTACCTCCTACCTTTCTTCCACATCCTTCAGAGAATGTTCAGTATAGCAAAGGAAGCCAGGGAAGAAGGAGCAGGAATAAAATCTTGGGGTTCTAAGATGACTACTAAGTTAAGATTAAAGGGTTTTTCCCCTCTATTTAAATGATTCTTGGAGCTCAAAGAATTAAGGCGCAAGGAAAGACCTGGGTTCAGCTTCTTCGGGGGACCAGAGGTGGTGGGATTTGCCCCCTTATATAATCACTCCTACATCATGGTCCTTACTGTATAAATGGGTAAACACAATTTTATGAAAGTAATTTAATGACGATATTTCATCCTTAGGTTACACGGTAACTTTTCTACAAATAAAAAAACCTAGGCATTAATAATTATTTATTTTAGAGCCATTCAAGTCCTAACATGAAGCATAAAAGTTTACAAAGGAGGTATTACTGACAAGTGGTAACCAAAAACCATTATTCCAATCCAACTCACAATCATACTTGTCACAATTTTAAATGATATCTAATCCTTATAATAGAGCTTACCATGCACTTTTTTTTTTTACCATGCACTTTTAACCATCCCAATTACCCAGAAGGTAGAAAACGATTATTATCCACATTCTAGACATGAGGAATTAAGAGAACATTACTACCTCTGAGCCTCTATTCTCTCCACTGGGGGAAAAAACAAAACAAAACAAAAACCCACAAGCAATCAGCATTTCTACACTGTCACAAAAAGACTCAAAACTCTCTTGTGAATATCTGTTAAGCTTTTATACTCTAAACCACATCAATTTCAGGTTCTCCACTAAAACCAGGCAGAGTAACAATGGTGCCCAGATCAGTCTGCCAAGTGTTTCTCTCACAGAAAAGTCCAAAGCACTTAAAAACTTCTTAGTTTCTTTTTTAAATAAATTTTATATATCTATCTATCTATGGCCGTGTTGGGTCTTCGTTGCTGCACGTGGGCTTTCTCTAGTTGTGGCGAGCAGGCGGCTGCTCTTCGTTGTGGTGCACTGGCTTCTCATTGCGGTGGCTTCTCCTGTTGTGGAGCACAGGCTCTAGGCGCTCAGGCTTCAGTAGTTGTGGCACACGGGCTTAGCTGCTCTGCGGCATGTAGGAGCTTCCCGGACCAGGGCTCGAACCCGTGTCCCCTGAGTTGGCAGGTGGATTCTTAACCACTGAGCCACCAGGGAAGTCCAAAAACTTCTCAGTTTCTTACTTTTATGTGCATTTGAAACTTTACCCTCAGTCTCTCCTTTTAAGCAAGGGCTACCCAGAGCAGCAGGTAACAGGCCCATTCCCCATTTTGCTAACATACTCTATAAAGAAAAATAGGTAAAGTCCTACAAAGAGATACACTTCATCTATTCCCCTGTGACTAATTCTTAGACCTAAAGAGAAAACTGAGAATGCCTGGGCATGTTGCAGGAGTGGCAACCGAGGAGTCAGAGACCTGCATGGATCAATGCTTCACTCACCATCTCGGTCCTCGTCGTGGACACTGAGGTAGAGATACTCTAGGCCTCTTCCTTTTTTGCCATGCTCAGCTCCCTGAAGTTTAGTCATGAGCGTTGTTTTACCAGAACCATCTTCACCTATAAGTGATGCACGTAAGAAGACAAAGCGTACCGCTTATTCTAGGCAAGGATGGGGAGTCTGGACATTCACACAAGGAACTTTCATGTAGAGCTTGCTATTGAGGCCTCACCTGTATTCATAAACAAAGCAGGACCTGCTGTAAGAGTGGTCAGGGTGGGGAGAGGTGATAAAGGCGGCAATTTCCGAGATCTAAAATGACAATCTACTGCAGTCATCCTTACCTCACAAGGAAAGGAAGAAGGCAGGTCCGCAGGCCCTACCTATAATTTATAAGACACGCATCTGGAAAAGTGAAAGTAAAAGGTGGGGCTAGTTTCTCACAAAATAAACTTTTACCACAAGGAAAGCAAGAAATCTTCAGAATAGAATTAACCTTAAAGACTAGGGACTCTGAACTAAAAAGTCTGATCCTGCCTCATAATCATAAAGAATGAAGGTGTTATTCACCTTTGATTTTAGTATATTTCTTTTGTAAGCACCCTGAAGGCTAGGAAACTGATGAAAATAATTACAGACCTAAGCAAAACTCTTAAGCACTATCTTAGTAATTACCAAGCGCCTCCTCATCCCCCTCCAGCCAGCTAACAACAAGTCTCCCTCCCCGCAAAAGAAACCTTAAACATCAGAAAGAGTCACCAACAAAAAACACTACTAAGCACCCCTGGGATTTAGTAATATGGAATTACAGAACACGAGAACTGAAAGGCATCCCACAGGTCAAAGTCCCCCTTTCCACCCCCAATGCCACTACCTTACTCTGGCCCTCCACATCCCATCTGGACATGGTGAGCACTCAGCCTGACTTCAGTACCTGCTCATTTTGAGCCACCTGCCACTCTGCTGCCAGCACCCCCTTTCTAAACACAGATCTGGTGCCCTTGATCCCCCAATTCATGAAGACCTCTAACGGTCTTCTGTTACCTGCTGCAGTGGTCATCAACTAAAGACCAGCCACTCCCCTCAAAAACAGTGGGAAAACCACCCTCACAGGGAAAACCTCCCTCCCATGAGAATCAGAGGATGGAGGTAAAATAAAAGGCCCTTGAGAATCGGTGCCTTCAGGAAAAAGCACTGACTCTTCAGCCTTCCACCATCTGCCTCGAACTTACCTCATCAGACACCTTCCACAAGGAGGCTGTGGTAGCTTCCAACCCCCCACCCCCCTCGCCTTGTCACCTCTGTGTTCCTGCAAACACTAACCCTCTGGGCCCCTGCACGTTAACACCTACCCTTCAAAACACCTAACTCCAAACAGCATCAAGCCATATGATGTGCCCCAAATCATCTGTCTATGCCCAACATGGTGTAGTGCAATCACCAACACATCTATCTGTGCCTCACTAAACTGAGATTCTTGTGTAGTGTCTGAGGGATGTCTGTCCCAGTGCCCAACCGACAGTAAACGACCCACTCAACAAATGGGTCTGCTGTATGAATGAACCCAACCAAACTCCCTTACTTGTATGAGGAAAGGAGACCAGAGACGCTGAGGGACCTAACCCAGGTAACCCAGCAGTAAAAGCTAAAATAATGTAGGAAACGTCCCTGGGGAGGAATCCAAGGCCTGCTGTCCTTTGCAGAGCCCCTCCCACCGTGCACCGCTCATCAAGATAGAGAAATGGCTCCTGTGGGATCTCCCCACAGTCCGACGACCCCCAGTCACCTCGTTCGCCCGCCTCCTCCGTGAACCTCATCTACTCCCTCCCCTCTCTACGCCCGCAGTTCGGTAAACTTCGAGGCTATGAGCGCAGGAAGTCAGGGACATTTAAAGCAAAGCTGATGTTGCGGCCAAAAGACTAAGGAATGTGCCGACGAGCCCTTGCCAGCATCTCTGGGCTCTCGACAAGGGGCAACATCCTGACCTCGGCCGTGGTGGACTTGGCCACTCACAGGCTGTCCAGCCAGGGTCTCCAGGGCAGGCGGCAAGAGAGAGGGAAGGTTGGCACCAGTGAGAGGGCGCCCGCCTCGCCCACCCCAGCTCCCCGGGCAACGCCCCGCCACCGGCGCTCACCGAAAACCAGGATGTTCTTGCCGGACGGCAGCTTGGACCTGGCGCGGGTGGACACCTCGCTCAGGATCGAGGACCTGTGGGGACAATGGCACAGCGGTCGGCCCCGGGGCCAGCCTGAACCTGACCGGCCCGCGACGGCCCGTTAGTCTGTCCGACGGTCCGGCCCGGCCGCGCCCTCCCCGGCCCGGCCAGCCCAGCCCGGCCGCCTCGCGGTCTCACCATAGGCTCTGGCCCTCCTCCTCCTCAGTGGTCAGGTCGCCGGCGGCGGCCACCGCGGGCCCGTTAGGGCCCAGCAGCAGCTTCTTCTCCACCCCCACCGGCGCCATCTTGCCAACTGCAGCCACAAAGCGGGCCCTCCCCCGGGCCCGCCGAGGACCCACGAGGACCCCGCCAGCCCGCCCGCGCCTGCCGCACCCCCAGCCGCCCGCCGCGCTCCGCCGGGCCCGCGCCGCCCGCCGAGCTCCGCCGGGCTTGCGATGTCCGCGGGCTCCCGCAGGGTCGTGAGACCAACGCGGAGGCGGGAGGTGGGCGGCGGTCAGGCGGCCGGCGGGGCAGCCCTGCTCGGGGAGGCGGCGGCGCGAGCGGGAGCCACCCAGGTGGAGGGCGCACTAGCGGCCTCTGCCGGCCGAGGGGCGCAACGACACCCGTTCCAGGTCCTCCGTCAGCTGGCTGCTCCAGCTGCGCCGTCTGGGGCCGAGGCACCCGACGGACTGAAACGAAAAACTCAGGCCTTGGAATGAGATCAGTCAGTACAGGATATCTCACTGAATCTTGTCTAACTCTTTTACGGTTGAGGAACCTGAAGCTCAGAAATCTTGAGAAACCTGACCAAGGACCCAATGCTTTCCGGCTATCTTCTGATAGCATCCCGGTACTTCCAATTTTACCGATCTTAATCTATTCTATCATGAACTTCGCTTAATCCTAATCGAACCACGATTTGAAAGACCGGCCTTAAACTAGACCCCCAAATCCTCGCAAATATCCTGCTTTTCACCTCCTCCTTCCTTGACCCTATTAAGACCACGAGGTAGTGATCTTTACTGTAGTGAGTAATTCGCTTGATTTTACTTATTAACAGGTGTTTGGTTTTTTAAAATTATATTTTCTGGGAGCCAGCATTTGACACCAGAAATAGGAGGCTTTAATTTCCTTTCTTCAGGAAAAAAGAAAGAAAAAGAGAAAGAAAGGAAGGGAGGGAGGGAGGGAAAGAAAAGAAGGAAGGCAGGAAGGCAGGAAGGAAGAAAGAAAGAGATATGAAGGGGGAAGGGACAGGGGAGAGAAGGGGAAGGAAGAGGGTAATGGAAGAAAAGGAAAGAAAAAATACATTTCACCTATCGAGTTTCACTTTAGGTCTGGCTGCTACCTGAGGGCTCTTGCTAGCCTCTACGGAAGCAGAGGCATTTTACAAGGCATTTCTAAATATCACAAGAAAGTAGGATATGTCAGAAAAGCAACCATGTATGTGGGATTCAGATGAGTAGGATTCTGATCCTGGCTCTGCCAGAATTTTGGCAGCATGAATTACAGATCCAACAAATGAGCATATCATCTGCCAGCCTGAATGTAACGTTCAAACGACAATGGGAGTGAAAACCTATTAAGAATTATACTCTGGAAGTCTAGGAAGAGCAGGAAAAGTGCTGTAAGTCATAAAAAGGTAAGCAGTGTCTGTATTTTCACAGGACAAAAGATGGAGTTGAAAACTACAGGCCAGTGAACTTCATCAGCCCTAGGTGAAATTCTCTAATGTGACCAGTTGGAAAAGGAAAAGACAGCACCAGATTTACACAGTTTCTATTTTGCAGGAATAGCAGGTAGGAGGATACTGCAGACCTGGAAAATTCAGATTTCAACAGGGCATTTGCCAATGCACATCATAGACAAGAAAGTGAAATGTAGGCTGGATGATAGTGTTGAGGCTTGTTAAAAGACCAGGCCCAGAGAGGGCTGATGCGCAAGGACCACCAGAGGAGGCTGCTAGGGACCCGCCCCAATCTCCTGCCCTGACCCAGCCAGTTCAGGGTGCCATCCATGACTTGGATGAGAATGCAGCAGCACACTCATAGAAGCTGTGGATGACCTGAAGCAGGAAGGGAGGCCTAACACACTGGATGACAAACTCAGTACAGACTAATTCTAACAAGATTAAATTTAACAGGGGCCACTGAAGTCCTGTAGTGGAGTTAAAAATAAATGTGTAAGGGCTTCCCTGGTGGCGCAGTGGTTGAGAGTCCGCCTGCCGATGCAGGGAACACGGGTTCGTGCCCCCGTCCGGGAAGATCCCACGTGCCGCTGAGCGGCTGGGCCCGTGAGCCGTGGCCGCTGAGCCTGCGCGCCCGGAGCCTGTGCTCCGCAACGGGAGAGGCCACAACAGTGAGAGGCCCACGTACCGCAAAAAAAAAAAAAAAAAGAAAGAAAAAGAAATGTGTAAGAACAAGATAGGAATTAATAAAAATTATAAGTCTTAACTATATCAATTATAATCGGAGAGTTGGTCATGTAAAATGCCAAGAAGTATCTTAGGTAAGGTCCATAAAACCTCTTTGATCCTAGCAAAGAAGCTGCTCCCCCTACTCTGCCAGTCAGGCCACATTTCTTTCTGGACACAGTTTATAAACAAAAAGGTATCCAGTGGTCAGTGACTAAGCTCATAAGGGGACATGACAATGTTCAGCTGAAACAGGAAGTAGCTGGGGCTCATCAGCATGAAGGATAAAGGATGTAGAGGGGAAAGTGATAGATATCTATCTGTAACTCTCTCAAGGGCTGGTATGTGGAAAAGAGATTCAACTTTTGTGGTTCTGCAGGAGGTACTCCAGAAAAGTATATTTCATTTTAGCATAACGAAGAACTGACCATCAATTATCACCCTGTGAAATAGTAAATTTCAGGTTTCTGAGGATATATGCAAAACTAAAGATAGCCAATGTCCGGATCGTTGTACAGCAGTTTATGCCTCCGGCAGGGAACTATAACTGAGGTCAGCCCCAACTCCAAGGGTCTGACATTATTGAAATCCCTTTTTTGTTTTCTTTTTAGTACGCGGGCCTCTCACTGCCGCGTCCTCCCCCACCGCGGAGCACAGGCTCCGGACCACGGGCCCAGCCGCTCCACGGCACGCGGGATCCTCCCAGACCGGGGCACGAACCCGCACCCCCTGCATCGGCAGGCGGACGCCCAACCACTGCGCCACCAGGGAAGCCCTTCAAATCCCTTTTTATTCCCTGTTGAACTGGCCAGGTCTGAGTCCCTGAAGTCAAACAGTCCTCTAATATGTGATCATTCTTTGGCTTTCCTTTTGATGTGTATTCACTTATTTTATTACCAAATTCCATTTGAGGGAAAAAAGCAGTTCACATTAACCAAAAGTTAGCCAAGGGTTAGGATAAAATTTCAAGGTTTCAGAAGGCAGTATAGGTTATTTTAAATATAGTGTCAGTGACTGACACAAAACAGTGTCCCAGCTACAGTATGTCATACTCTTGGGGATGCTCTGTAAGTAGTATTTGATTGTCTGTTACATAGATAATTTCCAATCAACCAAAAAAAAAAAAAAAACTATTGCCAGTAAGGCTGAGGCAACAGACAAAATATTTTCCCCTTTGATCTAAAACAACATTCATACATTTTGAGAAATACATCAAAATAACCCAGCAGACCATTTAAATCATCCCCATAGTGCTTAGGAAATACTGACAGATAATGGACTAGAGTCATTCACACTTTAAATGATGCAAAGAATTTTCCTAATTGTAAATTATTCTCATGCTTAAAATTTTTCTGCTTATTAACCCTCTGGAATTATCATTGTGGATCAGAATAAAAGATATTTAATAAAAATTCTGCTTTATCTAAGTAGACATAGTCATGATCTGAAAGGGTGAAAGAATACATGCTTATAGGGAAATACCCTTTGGTATTTATAAGAATGACATGAAGCAGTGACCCAATGAATGAGTACATAAGCACAACTGAGCTTTCATGCCCTGATACTTGATCACTTTGCCATAGCAACAGCATTTTAGGTATAACGGAGGATGCATCAGCATGATGGAATATAAAAAGAGTAAGAAAAATAGAAGTTTGAGATCTAATAGTTTGGTTTCCAACTAGAAGAAAACTAACTTAAAAGCAAACAACAAAGAGTTGTTTTAGGGGGAGTGGAGCTCAAGGCTGCGGAGGGGAGCGGGGCTGAACAACAAAGAGTTGTTTTAGGGGGAGTGGAGCTCAAGGCTGCGGAGGGGAGCGGAGCTGAGCGGCTGGGCGGGCCTGGCCAGGCCAGCGGAGAGGAGACGTCGGTCGAGCGGCGGCGAACATGCACTTTTGACACATTGGAGGCTTTCTTGACCATGGATGGTGAAGATATACCAGATTTTTCAAGTTTAAAGGAGGAAACTGCTTATTGGAAGGAACTTTCCTTGAAGTATAAACAAAGCTTCCAGGAGGCTCGGGATGAGCTAGTTGAATTCCAGGAAGGAAGCAGAGAATTAGAAGCAGAGTTGGAGGCACAGTTAGTACAGGCTGAACAAAGAAATAGAGACTTGCAAGCTGATAACCAAAGATTGAAGTATGAAGTGGAAGCATTAAAGGAGAAACTGGAGCATCAGTATGCACAGAGCTACAAGCAGGTCTCAGTATTAGAAGATGATTTAAGTCAGACTCGGGCCATTAAGGAGCAGCTACACAAGTATGTGAGAGAGCTGGAGCAGGCCAACGATGACCTGGAGCGAGCAAAAAGGGCAACAATAGTTTCGCTGGAAGACTTTGAACAAAGGCTAAATCAAGCCATTGAACGAAATGCATTTTTAGAAAGTGAACTTGATGAAAAGGAATCTTTGTTGGTCTCTGTACAGAGGTTAAAGGATGAAGCAAGAGATTTAAGACAAGAACTAGCTGTTCGGGAGACAGCAGGAAGTAACTAGAGAGTCGGCTCCCAGTTCTCCAACTCTAGACTGTGAAAAGATGGATTCTGCTGTCCAAGCATCACTTTCTTTGCCAGCTACTCCTATTGGCAAAAGCACAGAGAACAGTTTTCCTTCACCAAAAGCTATACCAAACGGTTTTGGTACCAGTCCACTGACTCCTTCAGCTAGGATATCAGCACTAAACATCGTGGGGGACCTCTTACGGAAAGTAGGGGCTTTAGAATCCAAATTAGCAGCTTGCAGGAATTTTGCAAAGGACCAAGCATCACGAAAATCCTATATTTCAGGGAATGTTAACTGTGGGGTGATGAATAGCAACGGCACGAAGTTCTCTCGATCAGGGCACACGTCTTTCTTCGACAAAGGGGCAGTAAACGGCTTTGACCCGGCTTCTCCTCCTCCCGGTCTGGGCTCCTCGCGCCCGACGTCGGCACCAGGTATGCTGCCTCTCAGCGCGTGAGTGCCCGGCCTCCAGGTTGGGGCTCCCGCCCTCCTGCAACAACCCAGGACACCCACGCCTCACCCCTCAGTGCCCGGGCCCAGCTCGTGCCCCTCCGTCTGCCTCCCCACGGCTGGCAGAGGGCAGGCTGCATGCAGTGGCGGCTGCTGGGCCCTGCCCAGCCCCAAGACTCTGCGCGACATCAATACTGGCTATTTTCTCTTCTCGCCGTAGTGCCGTTGGTTTCACATGATTGCACTTTTGTGGGTCACAAGGTGATACATACATAATGTTAACTGTGGGGTGATGAATAGCAACGGCACGAAGTTCTCTCGATCAGGGCACACGTCTTTCTTCGACAAAGGGGCAGTAAACGGCTTTGACCCGGCTTCTCCTCCTCCCGGTCTGGGCTCCTCGCGCCCGACGTCGGCACCAGGTATGCTGCCTCTCAGCGCGTGAGTGCCCGGCCTCCAGGTTGGGGCTCCCGCCCTCCTGCAACAACCCAGGACACCCACGCCTCACCCCTCAGTGCCCGGGCCCAGCTCGTGCCCCTCCGTCTGCCTCCCCACGGCTGGCAGAGGGCAGGCTGCGTGCAGTGGCGGCTGCTGGGCCCTGCCCAGCCCCAGGACTCTGCGCGACATCAGTACTGGCTATTTTCTCTTCTCGCCGTAGTGCCGTTGGTTTCACATGATTGCACTTTTGTGGGTCACAAGGTGATACATACATGTATTACTTGGTCACTGGATGCAGAAGTACCCATTCATCACACCTGCCTCATAGCCCCCTCCCTGCTGTACTGATAGGATTTAGTTATGTTTAGGACATTACAGATCTTCTAGAGGTTCTCCCCCAAATCAGGTCGACGTGTGCTCTCCTCCTGAGCTCCCACCCAAGCATCTCCAGTGCTCATGAATCATGTGTCCTCCACCTCCACCCCCCCACGGTTTGGGCCTGTTGCTGGCAAAGAGTCAGGAAGGTCACTGAATTAGGGAACATTTTCTGCACCTTCTGGTTTTACTTTAGCAGTTATCATTCCATAGACTAGCCTCCCAGAGCAGCAAAACGCCCGTCTGAGCCCAGGTGGCAGGAGCTTCTGGGACCTGGGCACGCGCAGGGCTGTGCCCCTGCCATCTCCTCCTCCTCCGTGTGCCTGAGACTCGGGGTAGGGGGTGGTGGCAACCTCCTCGCCAGCTCTCTGGTCCTTCAGTTAAATGACACCTTCAGGGTGTTTTAGTTTTGTTTTCAGAGGGCCTGTCCGGTTGTGTTAGGAAGGGTTGAGCGGCCTGATTCCAGGGGCCGGCTGGTGCCAGCTCCTGGGGGCAGACTGACCATAAGTGGTTGTCCCTGTGCATCCTTTGATTACTCTCATGCTGCATTTACTGTTTACATTTGTTTTATTGTACATAGGTTTGTAAACATTATTGCCTAAGATATTTGTATATAACTTGGGCTTTGTAGCTTTTATTTATTCAGAACTCATATGGCATGTTAAAGACTTATGATGGTGTCCTACTCTGGGCAGCTGTGTAGGATCATCATGTGGTTAAAAAAAATACTCCCCCTCAAAAAAATCTTTTAATGTGGAAACAATAAATTTCACAGAAAAAAAAAAAAAAAGTTGTTTTAGGGCTTCCCTGGTGGCGCAGTGGTTGAGAGTCCACCTGCCGATGCAGGGGACGCGGGTTCGTGCCCCGGTCCGGGAGGATCCCACGTGCCGCGGAGCCGCTGGGCCCGTGAGCCATGGCCGCTGAACCTGCGCGTCCGGAGCCTGTGCTCCCCAACGGGAGAGGCCACAGCAGTGAGAGGCCCACCTACGAAAAAAAAAAAAAAAAAAAAAAGTTGTTTTGAACAATTTTTGTTGTTGTTGTTTTGGCCGTGCTGCGAGGCATGTAGGATCTTAGTTCCCTGACTGGGGATCAAACCCATGTCCCCTGCATTGGAAGTGTGGAGTCTTAACCACTGGATCACCAGGGAAATCCAAAAATGTATTTATTTTATAAATTATTTTAATAGTTTGATGAGCTACAGCATCACAAGAAGTAATTAAAACAGTATCCCCATTGCCACATTTCCTGTCTCATAAGAGTTTATAAGAATATTTTAAATTTTGTATTTTCAACACACTGTATTTTAAGATATCAAACTAAAAACTGACAAGTCTTCTTCCAATCAGGGAGCCACACACTTGGGGCGTTTGGTCAGATTGTGGTATTTGTGAGCAAGGTCCACAGCCTTCCGTCCTTGCTGAAAGGGGAAAGACCACAAAATTAAATTCCAGTGATTTCCCATTTTCTTAACTCCATTGAAAAGGTAATTTACTTCTTCTTCAGTAAAGTTTTTACGAATTCTTTTTTCTGTAATTAATGAGAATTGTAGAATACATTAGTACTTGCTGAAAAAAGAGTTCTTGAGACACAAATAAATGCTTAACTTATTCTAAGGATATGGATTACACAGTGAGAAAACTTCATGCCTGGACTACTCATCATATAGAAATCCACTTCAATTAAAACAAAACAAAACTGAGTGCTTACTATTAAACTAGATGCTATCACTGTGATCTCTTCAATAATTGTAACAATCCTATTGCGATCATATTAGCAAAATCCTTCAATCAAGAAACACAGAATTTTATAAACATTTGATTGTTAATTCTCTCAACATTCCTGTGAGGACAGTTAACAAACAGCTTACCTATCTTACAGATACAGTCTTCCCAAAGGGCTCCATAACTTCACAGAATAGAATCCGCGTCCCCTGCGTTGGAAGGCGGAGTCTTAACCACTGGACCACCGGGGAAGTCCCTTAAGCTTTTTAATTCACTGTTAATGCACATTATCATTGTGGGTAGATGCAGATGAGGAAGAGTTTTTGTATTTCCAATTAAGGCTGCTATTTACTTTAGTAGGACCTTGAATAGCTATGCTGGGACAACCTTCAAAAATCTTGCCTTTGCATGTCATGACTGTTAGTCCATCTCTCCTCAGATAAGAGCCATAGTTCAGATCTTTTAAAGCAGGAGGGAAAAATCTTACCAGCAGAAGGCCAAGAAATCAATGAAAATAATGTCTAAATATTACTTAATGGTATTCCTTAGAATGCAGGCTCCATGAAGACTGGGATTTTTGTCTGTTTTACTCCCCATGTGTCCCCAGTGCCTAAGACAGTGTCTGACACATAGTAGGTGATCAATAAATATTTGTTGACAGAAAAATGTTACTACCGGTAAAAACTGCTTTAAAACTTATCAATGAAGTTACTTCTTACTTGGGTCTACTGGAAAACTGCGGTTATCCGAGAAATAGATGATTTCAACTTCACTTGCTAAATGATTTGAACTCATTATAATCAGGACCAGATGGGTTATTATAACATTCAAGATATTGGGTCCTGAATCCCCACTTTTCCCCTGCAGTTGCCACCTCACTGACTTCTACACTTAAATTAGCATCTGTGGGCTTCCCTGGTGGCGCAGTGGTTGAGAGTCCGCCTGCTGATGCAGGGGACACCGGTTCGTGCCCCGGTCCGGGAAGATCCCACATGCCGCGGAGCGGCTGGGCCCGTGAAAAAAAAAAAAAAAAAAAAAAATTAGCATCTGTGCCAAATACCTCAAAGGTTACCACAGCAGCATAGTTGGCAGACTAGAAGGAAACAGCTCTCTACACCACAAGACTCCCTTCTGTGACTTCTTTAGTGCTCCTCCTAATACTGATTGGGCAGGGAAAAATAGGCAAGAGGGCTCAGTCCTAGAGACTCTTATTTTTCAAACCCTCTCAAGATATCAATCCATCCTAAAAGAGAGCCTTGCCCCCAAGGCTCTTTAAATACTTAGATGCTGCAAATGGTCCCTTCTCAAAAGAAGAGTCTCAAATTTGAGTGTAGCCTATAACCAAATGAAAGGTGATGAATGTCTCTAGTATGAAAGGGAAATTTATTAAGAGGGGGAAAAATGGCAGTACATCAAATATTCCTGGCCTGCTTGTAAAAGAGATATAAGACCAATCTAATCACTACCTCCTCAAGATGCTTTTCTAAATTTGAAAAAAGCAGGCCAACTTATTAACTATTGGATTTTAGCTAAGCAACTCGAACCTACAAAAAAGATGTAGGTATTTATGAGCTGAAAGTGACTTAACAGTATTTAGGATCCCTCTGTATAATCAATATATAACCATAATTATGTATATTTCATGATGCTCTGCAAATGATTTTATTATGAAAAATGATTATAGAATACTTTCAGTTGTTATATATTTGCTTTTAAGACATGCTGCTCAAGAAATTCTATTATTAATTTGATGCCAACTCCTTGTCAAAAAGATTTCCAACTGCAACGTTTCTATGGAAAAATACCCATTTTCTAACAGTTTCTACAGAAAATATTACTTCAAAAAGTGGGCTACCCTGTAGTGGTACTGTGCTTAATTTTAATTTGTATGCAGAAATTTTAACCTAGAAAAAGACCTAGTAATAAAAAGTAAATTTGAAATTTCTTTCAAGGTTTTGGCAGTGAAAATGGCCAAACAAAAGTATGTGGCAAAATGTTTCCTTGATGCATCAAGTCCAAATGTCTTCACAATAAATAACAGAACGGCTCTACAGATATTACGAATTTCAAGGTGACTTTGACAAGGAGTGTACTCAACTGCTTAGTCTTACTCTGAACATACTAATTCCATATGAACAGAAGATAATGGTAATGTTCTTTAAGTCTTGTGATAAATTTGAAATGGTGATAAACCTGAAATGGTGATTAACCCTGTAGTTAAAGAAAAATTCCTGATTATTAACTCATAGTTTATAAGTATTTTAATTTTTAAACAGGGCTCTAAGGTTTATACTATTTGTCTCTTCAATTTTGATTGTTCAAAGTGCTACAGATGTGAACCAAAATCTTCCACAAAATTTGTCTGAAGCACTTGTGCAGAGGAGAATAATTTTGCTCTTAAAACAGAAAAGTGATCCAGAGGATAGAAAAGGGGATTCTGGAGAAAGACAGGCTTGCATTTGAATCTAAGTTCTGCCATTTGCCAACTCATTGGCAAATTTCGGCTATTTTCCTACTGCTATGCAACCTAAAAGAAAGCAAGTTAAAGTGAGAATAAAATAATAGCTTATCTCACAATGTTATTATATGAAATAAAGCAAATAACATGTATAAAACACCTAACACATAGGAGGTTCTTAATAAATGTTAGTTTTCTCCTGCCCCTTCCCCAGCTGGAAAGTAATAGATGAGCAAGCAACATGAAAAAGGGAAGAGGGAAGCCTCTTTTGTCAGGAAGTACGACCCTCATCAGAAGCAAGGGTTATCATTTAAAAGCCATTAATGATGTGACTGAGAACAATCATTCAGCTGTTCTTTTTCAGGAATATATGAAATGTATATCTATTTAAAAATTAAATATATTCACTTATTCCTCCAGGAGTAGTAGATTCATTATTGAGTTTTCGTCTTCTACATGGGGTCAGCAGAATTTCTGAAAAATACAGGAAACATTTAGTGTACTTAGAGTATCAATCTGAGTAGTATCACATCAATTCCATTAGTATGATATTCCCTTTTTCCCCCTTCTAATGGGAATCCTTAGGTGGATTAGGAAGAATTTTTAAATTACTAGAGACTAAATCTACTCCCTGGGAACATTTTAAATCACAGTTGCTCAGAGACAGATTTTCTTTTCAACATTATTTTACCCTTTATCTTTTAATATACTTAATGTTCTAGATCATAGTTCAGAAGTTATGGTTATAATTACAGTTTTGGTTTTTTTTAACATCTTTATTGGAGTATAATTGCTTTACATTGTTGTGTTAGTTGCTGCTGTATAACAAAGTGAATCAGCTATACGTATACATATATCCCCATATCTCCTCCCTCTTGCGTCTCCCTCCCATCCTCCCTATCCCACCCCTCTAGCTGGTCACAAAGCACCGAGCTGACCTCCCTGTGCTATGCCGCTGCTTCCCACTAACTATCTATTTTACATTTGGTAGCGTATATATGTCCATGCTGCTCGCTCACTTCGTTCCAGCTTACCCTTCCCCCTCCCCGTGTCCTCAAGTCCATTCTCTATGTCTGCGTCTTTATTCCTGTCCTGCCCCTAGGTTCTTCAGAACCTTTTTTTTTTTTTTTTTAGATTCTATATACATGTGTGTTAGCATATGGTATTTGTTTTTCTCTTTCTGACTTACTATAAGTACAGTTTTAAAACTGCTGAATTAATTACTTTTGTTACAGATAAGTGATTTCCTTAGTCCACTTTTATATCTGTCTTCAGCTTCCACAATGACTTTGTGACGATCACATTGGTATGGGCAAGAGTGTAAGAGCTTGCTAAAATTTCGGCTATTCAGGGATTTTCCTACTGCTATGCAACCTAAAAGAAAACAAATTTAAGTGATATATAGATGTTACAAAAAATCTAAGAACAAATTTATAAAAGCAAATATCTTTATGATGGTAACTGAAGTGAAATCAGCAACTTAATTATAAATACGTCAAGAAACTCCAAGTCATGTCATGTGAGAGAGTAAAGACAACAAATATAATACAGTGAAATAAGTCTTGCCATAGCGGTGTGAACAGAGTTATGGTGATATAGAAAAGCAGCATCTACCTTGGCCTAATTCTGAGCAGGAGTCACTATCAGGGAAGATATCCAAAAGAAGTGACCCTTATGCCCAGTTGTCTTTTTTTTTCTTTTTCTTTTTTTAATGTTTTACTATGGAACATTTCAAACACACGAGAATAAAGAGAAAAGTATAATTATCCACCACATATCCATCATCCAGCTTCAACAATTATTAACTCATGGCCAGTCATATTTTATCTTCCCCCACCTACTCAACTCTGCCCTCCATGTACACACTGGATTATGAAGGCTGCAATTTGCATTCTAGTATCATTTCATCTGTAAATACTTCATATGCATTCTTAACAGATAAGAACTCTTTTTAATAAAAACACTTACTTTGTTTTATTTTTTTTAATGGCAAAACCACTATCACACCTAAGAAAATTATGCTTAATACAATCTAATATCCAGTCAGTGTTCAAATTTCCCCATCATTTCAAAACTTTCTCTTTACAGTTGGTTTATTTGAATCATGATCCAAACAAGGTCCGCCATTACATTCAGCTGATATGTCTCTTCAGTTTCTTTTAATCTACCAATTCTCCTCTCTTCCTCTTTGTCATTTACTTGTTGTAGACCCTGGGTCATTTGTAATGTGCAGTTTCCCAAAGGCTGGGTTTTGCTGATTACATCCTAGTTGCATCCTTTAAAATATTCCTGTGTGCCCAAGAAACTAGTAATTAGATCTAGATGATTGATCAGATTCAGGTTCAATTGTTTTTAGTAGAACTCCTCATAGGTAGTATTGTGTACTTCTTACTGCATCACATTAACAGGAACATAAAGTCTGACTATCTCTCTTTTTATGATATTAAGATTGATCAGTAGGTTCAGGTAATGTTAGCCACATCCATACATTATAAAGTTCTCTATCCACCTGTCACCTACAGGAAAAGTTAGCCAGGCAGAAAGTTGGCAAGGATGAGGACATTTCAAGTACAAAGAACCCGTGCAAAAGCACAGAAGAGTATAAAAGCATAGTGTGTTCAGAGAATCACAGGTACTGTGTGTGGCTGGAGTATAAGGTATGAGAGAACTGTGGGAGAAAAGTTGAGGTTGGTAAGGGTTGCAAGGGGCCAGGTCAAAAACGGTCTTGAAAGTAATCTTAAGGATTTTTAACTACTATCTTCAAGTCAATGGGAAGAACTGAAGAATATTTATTAAGCAGGGAAATGACAAGATTTGTCTACAGAAAGCTCAACTGAAGGTAAGAGGATCAGTTGAGGGGTAACAAACAGTCCAGATAAATGAGGGTATTCTGAAACACAGCATTTGCAGGAAGAATGCAAAGATTTCTGAGGTAAAATTGGTGAATAATGAGCTGTCGGGGTAAGGGAGACGTTTAGGACAATTCGATTGTAATGGATCGAATGGCAAAGTTTGGAATAAGTATGGCACATTTCTGGTGGACTTAAACAGAACAAATTGCAGTAAAATTTAACAAGTGGAAGCAGGACAAAGTTCCACACAATTCTGAAAGCCAGGCAGAGAGCTCGATTTAGTGAGTTACAGAGAAGCACTGAGGGTTCTTTAGCATGGTGACATGATACAAAGCACATATGAGGAAGAGAAGTTAATAGCAATACACGTTACCTGGGGGTTGGTGAGACTTGAGACTGAAAGACTGCTAGTAATTTAGGCATGAAGGAAAAGGGGCCTGTGTGGGAAAGAAAGAAAGAACCAAATATGATACACTAGAAACAGGAGATGTAAGGAGAAAAGATAGTTATAGATGATTCAAGGTTTGAAATCTGGGGGGCCAGAAGAATAATGGCAACACTAATAAAAATGGAGTGGCTGGAGGGGGGGCAGTTTAAGAGGGAGAAAGATGTTTTGTTTTGAATACATTAAGCTTGAAATAACAAAATATTAAAGTGAGTATGTCCTAGGTACAGCTGGAAGTGGAAGAATGAGGCTATAATCCGAGGTAGAAGCGAAGTGTGGAGATACAGATTTGAAAATCATTGGTAAAATGATAGATGATGCCACAAAAGTAAATGCTGCAGCAGAGTTGAGTAAGTGCTGTAGACTATATATTGGGGGGAGTATCTGTAGAAATTTGCCAGGAAGATAAGATAAAGGAATAAAAGTGATAAAATGGAGAGCTTTATAGACTGTAAACTTCCTGAAGTGAGGACTGAGTTCTATTCATCTCTGATTCCAGTGCCTGCTGCAGAATAAGCACTCTGTAAGTGTCTGCAAAATGAATGGTCACTGAGGGAGCAAAGCAACTAGGAAGGAACTATCTCAAACAAACTAAGGGATGAAAAGGAGTTAACAGTTATAGAGCATCCATTCTACCAACTGGAATATTTTTGACCAGAGGTTCCCAACTGTCTCACTCTGTGGCATCTTTAAGATCTTGGTGATTGGGACTTCCCTGGTGGAGCAGTGCTTAAGAATCTGCCTGCCAATGCAGAAGACACCGGTTCAATCCCTGGTCCAGGATGATCCCACATGCTGCGGAGCAACTAAGCCCGTGTGCCACAACTACTGAGCCCACATGCCACAACTACTGAAGCCCCTGCACCTAGAGCGCGTGCTCTGCAGCAAGAGAAGCCCGCACACCGCAACAAAGAGTAGCCCCCACTCACTGCAACTAGAGAAAGCCCGTGTGCAACAATGAAGACCCAACACAGCCAAAAAAAATTAAAAAAAAAAAAAAGATATTGGTGATTTTTTCACAGCACCCTTAGGCCAAAAGAAATACCAAATGTTCTGTTAGGTCCAAAACAACTCAATATGTATTTATGTTCTAACAACTTGGTAGCCATTTAAAAAAATAATAGACTTAAATTTGAAATATATATATATTTGTATTTCATTCTTATTAATTACAATTACTTCCTAATGGGATTTGTGCAACAATTGGGTACAGCACAAGTTCTCAAAACTTGTAATCAGACTGGACACTGACACCCGCAATTCCTGTTCCACACTGATTTTCATGCGGTGCTTGCTTTTTAAAAATCACAACAACTGGGACTTCCCTGGTGGTGCAATGGTTAAGAATCCGCCTGCCAATGCAGGGGACACAGGTTCGAACCCTGGTCTGGGAAGATCCCACATGCCACAGATCAACTAAGCCCGTGCGTCACAACTACTGAGCCTGCGCTCTAGAGCCCGAGAGCCACAACTATTGAGCCCGCGTGCCACAACTACTGGTGCCCACAACAAGAGAAGCCACCGCAATGAGAAGCCTGCGCACCACAACGAAGAGTAGCCTGCCCACAACAAGAGAAGGCACCGCAATGAGAAGCCTGCGCACCACAACGAAGAGTAGCCCCCGCTCGCCACAACTAGAGAAAGCCCGCGTGCAGCAACAAAGACCCAACGCAGCCAAAAATAAATAAATAAATAAATTTTTAAAAAAAATCACAACAACCACTGAAAACCTAGCTCCACAAAGACGTGACATCATCAAAAGAGATGTAGTACAATCTAATGGTGAAACTGTGAACTACTTTGAGCTAGTAGTTTATGTGGTGTCCAGAAGATGTTGACCATTTTGTGTTTCACTTATAAAATTTTAAACATTGTGTAGTGCCCTTGTGAGTTCACTGCAGAGCCCCAGGGAGCTCGGGTGGACAGTTTGGGAACTATGATTTTCAAATGAGAGGAGAGGATTTCAAGGAATGGTAGTTGACAGTGCAGAGATACTAAAGACAATAAGAATCTTTTAAAAAGTCATTGGTTTGGGGGTTAAAAAAGAGGTTTCAGGTAACCTTTAACATTAAAGTTTAGTAGAATGGCAATAAAAGAAGCTAGACTGCAGGGAGTTAAGAAGGGAAGGAATATGCTGAAAGAGAAGGGAACAAGAGCAGGAATCTGGTAACAGATGGTGGAAGAAAGAATAGATGAATACTTGAAGGGATAGCAAATCACACAAAGTATTTGGGTTTTTTTTTTTTTTTTTTTTTTTTGTCGTACGTGGGCCTCTCACTGTTCTGGCCTCTCCCGTTGGGGAGCACAGGTTCCAGACGCACAGGCTCAGCAGCCATGGCTCACGGGCCCAGCCGCTCTGCGGCATGTGGGATCTTCCCGGACCGGGGCACGAACCCGTGTCCCCTGCATTGGCAGGCGGATTCTCAACCACTGCACCACCAGGGAAGCCCTGGGTATTTTTTAAGATGAGAAATGAACATAGTTTAAGGTGGGACAAATGGAGTTAATGAATAGAAAGGGACTAAAGAGAAAGCCTACACAAGTATTATTATAAAATGGGGAGAAAACATAGATGGGATTTGGATTATAGCTAGGTAACAGTTTTAGAGTAAAAGAGATAAACCCTTCATCTAAGACAGAAGAATAGTAATATTCTGAGCCTAATGTGGAATAGCCTCAGTTTTCTCCAAAGAGCAGAGTGTAACAGTAAGAGTAAACAAAGAGCAAATACTGGGATATGAAGGAGAAGAAGGGATGGAATAAGCACTGTGGAATTCTGGATTATTCATAATCCAGAATATATACCTATTTATTGGCTCTCTGAAAATATAAAAAATGTTTACCTTACTCAGTAAAGTTAAACTTATAGATGGTGACAGAAAGAGAATAATAAAGTAATTTTTTAAGAGTATTAGCTGCTGAACCGGTTTGCAGGGCAGAAATTGAGACACAGATGTAGAGAACAAACGTATAGACACCAAGGGGGGAAGTGCTGGAGGGTGGTGGTGGTGCTGTGATGAACTGGGAGATTGGGATTGACATATATACACTAATATGTATAAAATGGATAACTAATAAGAACCTGCTGTGTAAAAAAATAAATAAAATAAAATTCAAAAAAAGAAAAAAGTATTAGCTGCATTGATTCATATGAGCAAATATTGGGAACACAGACTAATGCAGATAGAAGGTATTAATTTGAGTGTTTTATGAGACCCCAGATTGTTATTTCTCCAAAGAGAATGAACTTTAAATCACACAGGTAGAACTATTACAAATTCTAGTTAATTAATATCATATAAAGCTTTAATTATGAAACAACCACAATTAAAAAAATATTTACCTGAGCATCTATACTCCAATATTTTGGAACAATTGTCTGTTGCTAGAAAACCAATGACTTCTTTATTTATTATATCTGAACATAATGTAAATGGATCTGGGGAAAAAAATTGCAAAATGCAAGATATTTTTGATTAGTGAAAAGGACCTGACGTTTATATGATTTATTAATTCTCAAGAGTTTCATAAACTGTAGCCCAGTACTACACTTCCAGTCATCCTAGTGGATATACAGAAAGGATATCAATAAAAGGTGACTGAGGCATGTAGACCAGAAAGAGAGTCAAAGGCATGGCTTATGTGTTAGAGGGAAGATATTACTTTTCGCTATATTAATCACCTAAATATGTTTTCTTGAACAATCAAAGAAGAAACATTTTTAGTCATACCTGTTACTGGTAACTGCTGCTTTGTGTTTTTGGCAATAGGAGTTGGATGTTTAAAAATATGGTCGCTAAAAGAAAATAGACACCAGATTAATAAAAGTAAACATATTGTTTGGTGTGTGAACAAATCTTTCCATAAGCAGTAGTGTGATTCTGATGTTTGACAGGCAGAAAGAGTTGGAATCAGGATCTACCAAAATCTACCAAATTCTGCCAAAGTATGGTATGCAATGGTTATAGCCTTGTTTCTAAAAGTGGAGTTAACTACTATATATAATAAAAAATAGATAAACAATAAGGACCTATAGTATAGAACAGGGAACTTTATTCAATATCTTGTAATAACATATAATGGAAAAGAATCTGATAAAGTATATGTGTGTGTGTGTGTATATATATATATATATATATATATATAAAACTGAATCACTTTGCTGTACACCTGAAACATTGTAAATCAACTCTACTTCAATTAAAAAAAAAAGTGGAGTTAAACAAGACTCCAGAGGTCAATAATACTGATGCCAGCAGAAACATGGAAGAAAAAGTTATAAAAGAGGAAAACAGGAAGGAAGGAGAGCAAAAAAGAGGAAATAACAAATTCATTGGGCCAGAGGGCAAGAAGGCTGGCCCAAGAGCATATCCCACTACTTCCCAATTCTATATCCCTGAGATATCGGGATAAAATTACATGAAGAACGGTTTTGAAAAGGAAAAAGGGGGTGTGATGATGTAATCCATCTGTCTAACACTTAGTTTACCCTGCAGCCTCCCCAGAACACAGCACCATTCTCTTTAGTTTCCCTCCTAGCCCAGTAACTATCAGAAGAGCAGAACACAAGAAAGGCTTTAGGAAGAAAAGCTGCAATTCCAGGTCCAGCCCCACAGGCTACCCATGAGCAAGAAAGGACATATACTGGAGGTGAGGTACAGGGAACAAATGAAAAGACAAGCCTAAACCAGATTTTCATCACACCTTACTCCCTTTTATCAAGTTAAACTTACAAACTGGCTTTTGCTAAATTGCTGATGGATTATCAATACTTGCATTGTTATTTCAGCTACAGAGGTTCAGTTTAAGTTTTCTGAGTATCCCTTCTAAAATTCAAATCTGATTGTGTCATTCAATTTAAAATCGTCAGTGGCTCCCTATATTCTATAAGTTATAACAGAAAATCTTGAGTATTACATGCAAGGCCCTAGATGAACTGGCCCATACTGGCCCATCCAAACTCCTTTCCCAACATTTCCTACATTAGGCTCCTCCTAAAACCATGCTTATCATTTCTATATCCCAGTGTTTAAGAGTATGGCACATAGTACTACACACACACACACAAATGCTGAATAAATAAATAAAAGTTAGAAACAATTATTAAACTATACCTTGATTGAGAAACAAAATTCTTTTTTTCAAAGGTTGTTTCTTCACATAAGTTTTGATTGCAGCTTGAATTGGCTTTACATAAAGTCTTATTTTGCCCACTCTCCCTATAACAAGCATTAACTGGATTTTCACTCTTTAACAGGGTCTTCATTTGATCATCATTTGTACATGCTTTAGACATGACTTCATGGGACTTATAACTCTGAATCTTTCTAGACTGGCTTTTATCCTTATCTTCTGCTTTGGGACTTCCACCACTGCTACCTGCATGGAGGTGTTTCAATGTATTTTGAATATTTATGTTCACAGATGAAACATAATCCTTATATTTTTCTCTTTGTACTCTTTCCTGTAATGTAAGAATAAGTAAATAATTTCAGGGGCTTCCCTGGTGGCGCAGTGGTTGAGAATCCGCCTGCTGATGCAGGGGACACGGGTTCATGTCCCGGTCCAGGAAGATCCCACATGCCGCGGAGCGGCTGGGCCCATGAGCCATGGTTACTGAGCCTGTGCGTCTGGAGCCTGTGCTCCGCAACGGGAGAGGCACCAACAGTGAGAGGCCCGCGTACCACAAAAAATAATAATAATAATAATAATAATTTCAAAATAATCATTTGCTTTATAATTCAATTTACACTCCCTTTAAATAATGCAGAAAAAGTTTATGATTGTCAATAGAATATACATTATAAAAGGGGTAGTTTACATTAGGAAGGAAGGGGAGAATATTCATTAAATGATTTGGGGACACTGGGTAGTCAACTAGGGAAAAACATAAACTGAATACATATCTCACAATTTACACAAAAATAAAGTAAAAATTAACTAAATATTTCAATTAAAAAATGAAATTATATATGTTCTAAAAGAAACCATGATGTTTTAATATTCTCAATGGGAGGAATACCTTTCCAAGTATTACAAAAAATCAATAAATCATAAAAGAAAAACCTATACTTTACCACATAAAAATTTTTTTTAAGTTCTGCTAGAGATGAAGAATATTGGGGGGTGGGGACCCAGAGGAAAAAAGGGCCAAAGGCAAAATCAAATAAATATCAAAATAGCTAGAAAGAATATGTATGTCACATCTTGAGCTACAGCGGAATTTTTCTAGTAACATTTATAAAAAGCTACTATAATGAACTATGAAAAAGATCAGTAACAGTGTAGAAACATAGGCAAAGGAGATGAACAGTTCACAAGAAAGGAAATATAAATAAATAGCTCTTACACATATGAAAAATGCTCCATCTCACTTTAATAAGAGAAATAAACGTTAAAGGTAAATAAGATATCTTTCTTTATTTTTTTTACTTTTTGGCCCCACCGCACAGCATGTGGGATCTTAGTTCCCTGACCAGTGATCGAACCCGTGCCCCCTGCATTGGAAGTTTGGAGTCTTAACCACTGGACCGCCAGGGAAGTCCCATAGACATCTTTCTTCATCTATGACACTGGCAAAGATCAAAAGGGTATAGGGAAACATTCTGTACATTATGGGGGAGAGTGTAAACTGGTACACCTCTATGGAGAAACAATTTGACAGTATCTTTCATAATAAAAACTGTGGGACTTCCCTGGTGGCACAGTGGCTAAGAATCCGCCTGCCAATGCAGGGGACACCGGTTTGATCCCTGGTCTGAGAAGATCCCACATGCCACGGAGCAACTAAGCCTGTGTGCCACAACTACTGAGTCTGAACTCTAGAGCCCATGAGCCACAACTACTGAAGTCTGTGTGCTCTAGGGCCCACGTGCTGTAACTACTGAGCCCACGTGCTACAACTACTGAAGCCCGCGCACCTAGAGCCCGTGCTCCGCAACAAGAGAAACCACCGAAATAAGAAGCCCACGCACTGCAACGAAGAGTAGCCCCCGCTGGCCACAACTAGAGCGAAAAAAGCCCACGTGCAGCAACAAAGACCCAACGCAGCCAAAAAAAAAAAAAAAAAAAAACAGAAACAAAAGGCATAAACCCACAAGGAGAAGCATAAATTCCACAAGGAGAAATGGAAGAAGATACAAATGCAACAAAATTTTGGAATTGGAAAGCAGGTAGGTGAATGACAGCCTATTTAGCAGACTTGATAAAGTTGAATTTAAGTAAATAAAGCAGGGCTTCCCTGGTGGTGCAGTGGTTAGGAATCCGCCTGCCAATGCAGGGGACACAGGTTCGAGCCCTGGTCCGGGAAGATCGCACATGCCACGGAGCAACTAAGCCTGTGCGCCACAACTACCAAAGCCCATGCGCCTAGAGCCCGTGCTCCACAACAAGGGAAGCCACCGCAACGAGAAGCCTGTACACTGCAACGAAGAGTAGCCCCTGCTCGATGCAACTAGAGAAAGCCCGCGCACAGCAACAAAGACCCAACGTAGCCAAAATAAATATAAATAAATAAATAAATAAAGCAGACTTAGGCTTCCCTGGTGGCGCAGTTGGTTGAGAATCTGCCTGCCAATGCAGGGGACATGGGTTTGATCCCTGGTCCGGGAATATCCCACATGCCGCGTAGCAACTAAGCCCGTGAGCCACAATTACTGAGCCTGTGCTTTAGAGCCCGTGAGCCACAACTACTGAGCCCGCGTGCCGCAACTACTGAGCCCGCGTGCCGCAACTACTGAAGCCTACACGCCTAGAGCCCATGCTCCACAATGAGAGAAGCCACCGCAATAAGAAGCCCGAGCACTGCAACGAAGAGTAGCCCTTGCTCGCCGCAACTAGATAAAGCCTGCAAGCAGCAATGAAGACCCAACACAGCCAAAAATAAATAAATAAAATAAATTTATTAAAAATAAATAAAAATAAAGCAGACTTGAAAGCTGACAATGGGAAAAGCCAAGGAACTAAAATATGCTGCCAAACTCTCAAAAGACTTAGGAACTGGAGGTAGGGTGAAAGTGGGGTTAAAAACAGGAAGGTTGGATGAAAGTTCAAGTAGTTGGATTGCTAGATCCTGACCCCCACATACACACCTCAGCAGGCAGCTGATGGACACCAGAAGGTCCCCTCCCTCCCCAAAGATGCAAGTTTAATCTCTGAGGGGATAAAACAGTCTCTACATTGGAGTACACCAAGCAAAGCTGGAGGCAAAATACTATCACAAAACAAAGACTAAGAAAATATTTACATACTGAATACTAAGACTCCCAAGCTCTCTTTCCCCATTTTGACTCCAGAATATTGGTTCATAATTTCTAGGCAGCATATTAGACATTGGAGGTTCTCCAAAAAATGACCCACCAAATTAATTCTACAAGAATCCACAGTCAAAAAATTTCCAGGAAAGGCGGCAGCGGGCGGTGCGCGACCCTTCCCGCGCTCGCTCCGCCCGGGCCCTGGCCCAGGCGGCGGGGTGCGCGCCCGCACGCACGCGCCCTCCACGCGCCTGAGGCCGCAGAGCGCCGGTCCCCGGGCCCAGGCGGTGTGGCTCACAGATGTAGCGGCGCGGGGTCGGCCAGAGGGGCGGCACCGGCGGGCAGGAGCCTTGCATTTGCAGCGCTGGGCTCCAACGGGTAGCGGGCCGGAGGAAGCGGAAAGCCGTGCAGAGTCACCGGGGACCTCGGTGAACCATGTTGAGCCTCCCAACGGGGAGCAGATCCACCTGGTGAACTACGTGGAGGACTACCTGGACTCCATTGAGTCTCTGCCTTTCGATCTGCAGAGAAACGTCTCTCTGATGCAGGAGATCGACGCGAAATACCAAGAAATCCTGCAGGAACTGGATGAGTATTATGAGAAGTTCAAGCGGGAGACGGACAGCACCCAGAGAAGGAGAGTGCTGCGCTGCATTCAGAGGGCCCTGATTCAGAGCCAGGAGCTGGGTGAAGAGAAGATCCAGATCGTGAGTCAGATGGTGGAGCTGGTGGAGAACCGGGCCAGGCAGGTGGACAGTCACGTGGAACTCTTTGAGGCACATCAAGAGGTCAGTGACACCACTGGCCACAGCAAAGCTGGCCAGGATAAGTCAAAAAATGAGACAATCACGCAGGCAGAAAAGCCCAACAACAAGTGGTCCCAGCGACAGCGCAACAACGCAGCTAATAATCACGACCATGATTACATCACCTCCGGAATGCCTAAGAAGGCAGAGGCCTCCAAGAAGAAGAAATGCTCCAAGGCCAAAGCCGTGAGAGAAGCATCCCCTGCAGACCTTCCCATTGACCCAAACGAGCCCACGTACTGTCTGTGCAATCAGGTCTCCTATGGAGAGATGATCAGCTGTGACAATGACGAGTGCCCCGAGTGGTTCCACTTCTCCTGCGTGGGGCTGAACCATAAACCCAAGGGCAAGTGGTACTGCCCCAAATGTTGAGGGGAGAACGAGAAGACCATGGACAAGGCCCTGGAGAAGTCCAAAAAGGAGCAGGCCTACAACAGGTAGTGGCAGGCCTGGCTGGACTGAGGTGAGCAGGACAAGATGTGTATTTATTGCATGGCCACCTGGATGGGTGCAGGGACTGTACATGTAGCCTTTTAAAGACTGTTGGAAGAGGAGCTCTTTCTCTCGTAGGGACACCGGAGCTCTCTTTGCTTTTCCCTTGGTGCACATGTGTAACAAGAGAGTGGTCTGTGGATCAGCATTTTAGGAACTGCAAATATAGGTTTGAATTAAACACTCAAAAAAAAAATTTCCAGGAAGGCTTTTTGCATATGACTCTTACATATTAGTAGCAACCAAAGATCACCAGAAATCTGAAGAAAGCTAGAGACCAGGAAAGAAAAAAACAAGCAAACATCAACAACCAAAAAACACCTCTGAGGAGTAAGATGAAATATGGATTAGAAAAAAAAAACTTTAAAAATGAGAATTGTGCCTTTTCATAGGAGGCATCAAGCGCACACAGAGTGCCATGAAGGCCTCAGGCATACTGCGAGAGTACAAGGTGGTGGGGCGCTGCTGCCCACTCCCAAATGCTGCATGCTACCCCTCTGTCACATGAGAATCTTTGCGCCTAATCATGTTGTTTCCAAGTCCCACTTCCGGTACTTTGTGTCTCAGCTGAAGAAGATGAAGAAGTCTTCAGGGAAAACTGTCTACTGTGGACGAGTGTTAGAGAAATCTCCCCTTCAGGTGAAGAACTCTAGCATCTGGCTGCACTATGACTCTCGCAGTGGCACCCACAACATGTACCAGGAGTACCAGGACCTGACTGCAGCAGGTGCCATAACCCAGTGCTACCGAGACATGGGCGCCCAGCCTCGCACCTAGGCCCAACTCTATCCAAATCAGGAAGGTGGAGGAGGTGGCAGCCAGCAAGTGCCACCAACCAGCAGTCAACCAGTTCCACAACTACAAGATCACCACTGCCCCACCGGGTCCTGTGTCACCAGCACAAGCCATGCTTCACCATCAAGAGGCCCAACACCTTGCTTTAGATGCAGGGCCTCCCCATCCCTAGGTCTGCCCAATAAACTCTTTGGGAAAACCAGGAGAAAAAATTAGAATTGTCATTGATATATTTAAAAGAAGAAGGCCTGTTAAGTTTTAAGTCCATGAAATGAGAATAAGATAATTGAAAAGGAGTAAAAAAGAGGCTTTGGTTACTAAAAATATAATAGCAGAAGTGAAAAACTCAATAGGTTAGTTTAAAAAGTAAATATGAGAACATTTCCCAGAATGTAGAACAAAAAAAGAGAAGAAAATAAGAGAGAAACGATAAGAAGGAAGACCAGCTCAAGAAGTCTAACAAATAAATAATAGGAGTTTCAGAAAACAAGGAAAGAGAAAACAGGGAAGCAATCATCACAGTATATAATGCTATAAACTTCCCCAGAACTGAAGGACATAAGTTGACAGATTGAAAGGGGCCACTATGTGTGTAACACAATGAATGAAAAGAGACAGACACCAATGTACCTCACTGTAAAATTTTAAAACATTGGGGATAAAGATTATATAAGCTTCCAGAAGGAGAACACAGGTCACACCAAAGGATCAGAATGGCTTTGGACCTCAAGAGTAACACTGGAAACTACAAGACTATGGAGCAACACATTTAATATACTGAGGTGATTTCCAATCTAGAATATTTTGTCCAACCAAACTATCAATTAATTCTGAAGGCAAAATAAAATTATTTTCATATTTACAAGGTCTCAAAAAAATTACATCCTATGTACCCTTTTTCAGAAAGCTACAGAAGAATGTAGCCCATCAAAATGGGAAACTAAACCAAAAAAGAGAGAATGACACAGGATCCAGGAACTCAGGAATCAAGGAAAGATACAGAGAATCATTAAGATGATGGTAAAGGAGTATCCCAGGGTAAGAGCTGTGTACATGACATAAAGGATGTACCAGTTCTTAATTTATTGCTCCTCAACTCCAAACCTATCCTCCTTTGTCCTGCATTGTAAAACTTAAACTAGACTCTGTAGACCACTATTCTAGGGCTAGCCAGTGTTAGACTCTGACATCAGAATGTGCTAGAGGGGCAATACAAGGATGGAAGAAAAAGAAGGGACTTTTTCTTCTTTTGGTGCCGTGTTGTTTTGAGTGGTGGCAAGTGGAGGCAGACTTGTACTCTAGGAAATGTTAAAAGAGGTTCGTAATTTCTGGGGCTTCCCTAGAGGTCCAGTGGTTAAGACTCCACGCTTCCACTGCAGGGGGCATGGGTTCGATCCCTGGTGGGGGAACTAAGATCCTGCATGTCACACAGTGTGGCCCAAAAGAAAAAAAAAAAAAAAGAGGTTCATAATTTCTTTAAAATATAATTGTCCAGTGATTCTGCTCTTAGGTATTTATCGAAGAGAAATGAAAATGTACACTACAGGCACAGAAGTGTACACCAATGTTCACATAACATTATTCCTAGTAGCCAAGATCTAGAAGCAACCCAAATGTCTACCAGTTGGTGAATGGATACACAAGTTGTCGTGTGTCCATACTATGGAATATTACTCAGCAGTAAAAAGGAACAAAATATTAATAAAACAACATTGGTGAATCTAAAAAACATTATATATTAAGTGAAATAAATCAAACACAAAATATTATATAATATATGATTCCATTTACATGAAATTATAGAAACGGAAACTAATGACAGAAAGCAGATCAGTGAATTGCCTAGGCCTGAGGATGGGGAATGGGACTGTCTATAAAGGGACACAAGGAAACATTTTAGGGTGAGTAGACTGTTCTATATCTTGACTGTCCTGATAGTTATACAACTGTATAAAATTATCAAAACTCGGGGACTTCCCTGACAGTCCAGTGGTTAAGACTTTGTCTTCCAGTGCAGGGGGTATGGGTTCGATCCCTGGTTGGGAAGCTAAGATCCCATATGCCTCACAGCCAAAAAACCAAAATATAAAACAGAAGCAATATTGTAACAAATTCAATAAAGACTTTAAAAATGGTCCACATCAAAAAAAATAAATAAGAAATAGAAATATGAACAGAACAATCACAAGTAATGAATACAGACCAATATCACTGATGAATATAGATGCAAAATTCCGCAACAAAATACTAGCAAACAGAATCCAACAACACATTACAAGGATCATAAACCATGATCAAGTGGAATTTACCCCAGGGATGCAAGGATTCTTCAATATATGCAAATCAATCAATGTGATACACCATATTAACAAATTGAAGAAGAAAAACCATATGATCTTCTCAACAGATGCAGAAAAAGCTTTTGACAAAATTCAACACCATTTATGATAAAAACTCTCCAGAAAGTGGGCATAGAGGGAACCTACCTCAACACAATAAAGGCCATATATGACAAATGCACAGCAAACATCATTCTCAATGGTGAAAACTGAAAGCATTGTCTCTAAGATCAGGAACAAGACAAAAGGAATACAATTGGAAAAGAAGAAGTAAAGCTGTCAGTGTTTGCAGATGACATGATACTATATATAGAGAACCCTAAAGATGCCACCAGAAAACTACTAGAGCTAATCAATGAATTTGGTAAAGTTGCAGGATACAAAATTAATGTACAGAAATCTCTTGCACTCCTATACACTAATGATGAAAAATCTGAGAGTGA
>NC_041230.1:37188010-37191233 GCF_002837175.3 Physeter macrocephalus
CTGTCATACAGAGTGAAGTAAGTCAGAAAGAGAAAAACAAATATCATATATTAATGCATATATGTGGAACCTAGAAAAATGGTACAGATGAACTGGTTTGCAGGGCAGAAATAGAGACACAGTTGTAGAGAACAAACGTATGAACACCAAGGGGGGAAAGTGGCCAGGGGGTGCGGTGGTGGTGGTATGAATTGGGAGATTGGGGTTGACATGTATACACTAATATGTATAAAATGGATAACTAATAAGAACCTGCTTTATAAAAATATAAAAAATAAAAAAAGAACCTGCTGTATAAAAAATAAATAAAATTCTAAAATTCAAAATAAATAAATAAAAAACACTTAAAAGATTATCTCTTGTGGAATAAAAGAAATTATCATAAGTCAACCTAAATGCTTAAAATGTGTGATTACCATTGTATGTAAATATTGTTTTATTAAACAATAAACTATTTTAGAAAAAAGATAGCTGTTTAAAGCAAAAATAATAACATTACTGAGCAGTTTATAACAAATGTAGCAGTAAAACGTATGGCAATAGCACAAAGAACAAATGAAAATGTAAGCACACTATTGCAAAGGTCTTACAATATTACATGAGTGGAATGATATTATTTGAATATAGACCATGATGAGTTAAAGATGTGTATTATAAATCCTAAAGCAATCCCTTAAAAAACCAAGAATGTTTAGCCAATAATCTAACATGAGATATAATAGAATATTTAAAAATAATATAAAAGGGCTTCCCTGGTGGCACAGTGGTTGAGAGTCCGCCTGCCGATGCAGGGGACACAGGTTCGTGCCCCGGTCTGGGAGGATCCCGCATGCCGCGGAGCAGCTGGGCCTGTGGGCCATGGCCGCTGAGCCTGCGTGTCCAGAGCCTGTGCTCCGCAACGGGAGAGGCCACAATGGTGAGAGGCCCGTGTACCGCAAAAAAAATAAAAATAAAAATAAAATAAAAGGCGGCAGGAGAACAGGAATAAAAGGAACAAAGAACAAATGGGACAAATAGGAAGCAAATAGCAATATGGTAGACTTAAACCCAAACATATCAGTAATTACATTAAATGGAAATGGAATGAACACATCAGTTAAAAAGCAGAAATACATAGGATAATAAAGACCAAACTATATACTGAAACCCATGCTAACTATAAAGACATAGGCTATAGGTAAAAGAGTATGTCCAGGGACTTCCCTGGTGGTGCAGTGGTTAGGAATTCACCTGCCAATGCAGGGGATATGGGTTCAGTCCCTGGTCCGGCAAGATCCCACATGCCGCGGAGCCACTAAGCCCATGCACCACAACTACTGAGCCTGTGCTCTAGAGCTCGCGAGCCACAACTACTGAAACCCCTGCGTCTAGAGCCTGTGCTCCACAACAAGAGAAGCCACCGCCACGAGAAGCCCGCGCACCGCAACAAAGAGTAGCCCCTGCTCGCCGCAACTAAAGAAAGCCCATGCATAGCAACGAAGACCCAATGTAGCCAAAAATAAATAAATAAAAAATAAATATTTTTAAAAAAGAGTATGTCCATCAACTGATAAATGATAAGTAAAATGTAGTATACACAATGAAAAACTCTTTGGCCATAAAAAGCAACGAAATACTGATACATGCTGAAAGATGAATGAGCCTTGAAAACATGCTAAGTGAAAGAAGCCAGTCACAAAAGACCACATACTATGTGATTCCATTCTTATGAAATACCCAGAATAGGCAAATCTATAGTGTTAGATAGAAGACTGGTGGTTGCCTATGGCTGCAGATCAGAGTGTTCAGGGAAATAGCTAAAGGGTACAGAGTTTCTTTTTGAAGGAATAAAAATATTCTAAAGTTGACTTTGGTGATTATTGCACATATCTGTGAATAAAAACTACTGAACTGTACACTTTAAATAGGCAAATGGTATATGAATTACATCTCAATTAAGCTATTTTTTTGAAAAAGGAAAGAAGTACTGATGTATACTACAACATGGATGAACCTTGAAAATGCGCTAAATGAAAGAGGTCAGTCACAAAAGACCACATATTATATCATTCAATTTATATAAAAAGTCCAGAATAGGCAAATACAGAGAGACAAAAAATAGATCAGCAGTTGCCTAGGGTTGGGGGAGTATGGATGGGGGAATTCAGAGGGTGACTGCTAAATGGTATGGAGTTTCTTTTTTGAGGTGATAAAAATGTTTTAAAATTGAATGTGGTAATGGTCACACAATTCTGTGAGTATACTAAAAACCAATGAAATGTATACTTCAACTGGGTCAATTGTATGGAATGTGATTTATATCTCAATAAAGCTCTTACAAAGATATATATGTAGCAGGATACTTACTCTAGAGTTGGTTACACTAGTGAGAGATTAAATATTTTCTGAATGTCCATCAATAAAAGACTAGTTAAATCAAATATGGTAATCTATGATATTGAATACTACTCAGTCATTTAAAAGAATAAAATTACTATACTAAATTGGATACTGTTTTTATTTTTTAAAATGCATGCACATACAAAGACACAAAGCATACATACATAGTAAAAATATGGAAATGGGGCTTCCCTGGTGGCTCAGTGGTTAAGAATCCGCCTGCCAATGCAGGGGACACAGGTTTGAGCCCTGGTCTGGAAGATCCCACATGCCGTGGAGCAACTGGGCCTGTGAGCCACAACTACAGAGCCTGCGCTCTAGAGCCCGCGAGCCACAACTATTGAGCCAGAGTGCCACAACTACTGAAGCCCGCATGCCTAGAGCCTGTGCTCGGCAACAAGAGAAGCCACTGCAATGAGAAGCCCACACATGGCAACGAAGAGTAGCCCCCACTCACCTCAACTAAAGAAACCCTGCGGGCAGCAACAAAGACCCAATGCAGCCAAAAATAAATAAATAAATAAATAAATTTTTAAAAATATGGAAATGTGTGTATGTGTATATATACATACATAAACATGTGTATATATACAGTTGACCCCTGAACAACATGGGGCAGTCGAAAATCCACATATAACTTTACAGTCAGCCCTTCATATCCACAGTTCCCCATCCATTGAATCAACCAACCTGAGACTGTGTAGTACTGTAGTACATATTCATTGAAAAAAATCCATGTATGAGTGGATTCAAGCAGTTCAAACACCTGTTGTTCAAGGGTAAACTGTATGTGTGTGTGTGTGTATATATATATATATATATATACACACACACACACACATAG
>NC_041230.1:37191273-37208338 GCF_002837175.3 Physeter macrocephalus
AGAGAGAGAGAGAGAGAGAGAGAGAGAGAGGGAGAGAGGGAGAGAGAAAGAGATTATTACTTCTCCATTCTTTCTCCTTCTTGAACGCTTATTATACAAATGATAGATCTCTTGGCTCTATCTTCCATGTCTCTTATTTTTCAGTCATCATTTCCACTTTTTAAAAATATTTTTTTCTGTGTTCAAGGATGATTCCTCAAGTATTACTAATGAATTTTAAATTTAAAACCATTAAAATAAAAAGTAACTTGGCAAGAAAAATATTTTACCCTCCAACCTGTATTATTAAAAAATATTTGAAAAAAGTTCTACATTCTTTGAAACAGAGAAGCCAACCTCATTTTCTTCTCTTTCAAGCTGTTCTATTCTGTGTAGAATTTCCTTCGCTTTCTTCCAGTAATCTTCAAGATTCTTCTCTTTCATATTTATGTCCTTTAATTGTTCTTCATTTTCATCAAAAGAATATTCTCCTAGACTTAGAGATAACTTCTCAGCTTTATAATATGGGAAAAAATAGTGAGTTTATCCATTACTAGAAATGTTATTTTAACACTTTAAATAAGGACAAACTCATACCCCATACCCCCTTCTCTAAATTTTGCACATCCAAACCATCTTAACTGCCTAAGTGGTACCGAAAATAAGTGGAAAGCAAGTGCTTGGCAGAGGCTGAGGACACAAAGAGTCATAAATTAGATTTTACTCTTCAGAATTACAGAGAAAAGAAAATAGCAAGAAAACATATTATGCTAGGCATATAAACACCCTCAGGTTTATGGCTACTGGTTTTAAAGTAGTTTTATTTTTTTAAACACAGTTTCCATAAAGTAGTTCCTTCCTATATTGTTTTAAATTCTCTTTTTACATATTGTGGCAGCAGTTTTCTTCCAAAAGACCAAAATCCTTTTCATGGCCACTTCCTCTATGCTTCAGCCATCAATCCCTTCACTGCACCAGGCTCCCTCCTCTCACAGGACATCTGTGCCTCACTGTTGCATATGCCTGAGACACTGGACCATAACAAACTCCCTTCTTTTCACTTAATTGACTCTCTACATTCAGATCTCAGCTGAAGAATCACTTCCTCCCGAAGCCTTTTCTGCTCCAAGTCTAGGTCACAGTCCCTGTTACACGTTAAGATCTGTGCTCCATCCATTCTTAACCTGTATGTTAATTTATAATAACACATTCATTTTGGGGATTATTCAATTACTACCTATTTCTCTAGTTGCACTAAGCTGTGTAAACACATAGACTGTTGTATCTTATCACTGTATCCCTAATGCCTAGCACAGTGCCTTGCAAATAAGAGACACTCAAACATTTTTTAAATAAATAAACGAAGGTACTTTATGTTATGATATAATAAGTCACTTGTAGCTCTCAAATTTAAGTCCTACAGCTAAATCTGTCCACACTGCATTAAATAAGTGAATTATCTATACTGTTGTTCTCTTCCATATAAGTTTTTTACGTGCTGTAGTACTCTAGTTGTCACATCAAAATTATATAATCTGCTTTTCAAATGTAAGAAGAGCTTGGGAGCTAAAGGGGCTTGGTTCATCAAAGCAGATATAATTCACTTGCATAAATTCTGGTTGGTATTTTTTTAAAGTAATAGTAAACTTACTAATTTTTTTGCAGTTGTGAAGCACAAAAGTGGCAGCTTTGTTTAGTTCCTCGTTCTGAGATTCAGTTAAGACTTGTATCATGAGTGGAAGCCCATTGCTTTTAAAAAGGTCATACTGATTTTCCTCTGGAAAACACATCAAAGATTAAAGCAGAACATAGTTACTTTATTTATTTATTTATTGCCCGCACTGCGCGGCTTGCAGGATCTTAGTTCCCCGACCAGAGATTGAACCTCGGCCCTGGCAGTGAAAGCACGGAGTCCTAGCCGCTGGACCACCAGGGAATTCCCAATAGTTATTTTATCTTAAACTATATGCATGAGGTCATAATTCTTCCTTGTGATAATTATGAACATAGTTCAAATTTTAAAATACAGAAAAACAAAGTTTCAAAGGTATTTTCAATTTAGAAAATAATCTACTTATATAAGATACCTAAGTCTCATAAGTGATAATCTCTGAAACACAGCCACGGAGCAGTGTCACACCTCATAAGAATAAACAAACTGCCGTCACTTGGTTTAAAGAAAGGTTTTGTTGTCAATTATACCTCAATAAAAAAATAAAAATTAAATTAAAAATTTTAAAGGTATAGTGAATCCTAAATTATACAGAGGTGAAGAGAAAGTATAGAGAAATAAACGAATGGAGAGAATGGAAAATGAGGGAAGAGAGAGCAGAAGAAGCAAGAGAGAATAAAAAGAGGGAAGTGGAAAAGTGGGAGGAGGAGAGAGAGGAGATTGGAGGAAGAGAGAAAGGAAAGAGGAAAGTGACAGGGTTGGAAAGGAGGAGAGTGGAAAGAGGAAGAATGGCAGGAAAGTGGAGAGAAGGAGAAAATGGAAGGGGAAGGGAAAAAAGAGAGAGAGGAGAGAATGACAAGTAGAGAAAGAAAGATAGAACTTTCTAATGTTTTCAACAAGGAAGAACAGGATCGTATCTGTGCAGCAGTGTGAAGAGTGGATTGAAAAATGGAGATAGAAGGAAGAGGACACAGGGAGGAATCTATTGCAATAACATTGGTGAAAGATGTTGAGGGGCTGAGGGCTTAAACGGGGAAAATAGCACTGGAATCGAGCAGAAGGGCATAAGGAGGGGTAAACAGAAGTAGAGCCACAGGTCTTAGGGACTGACTGAATACCACGGCTGAAGAAGGATGAGGAGCAAAATGACTGGTTTGGGGACTAGGAGAAAGGCAATACTTTTAAGCTGGGTGGGTGGGGAGGAATAGTGTATTTCCACTCCACCGTTTCAATAAACACACTAAATAAACCCAATACTTACCACAATCCTCTGTACAATGACCAACAGTAAGTATGATACTAAATTTTTCTCCTGAATCCAGACTTTCATGAAGCAGTAATGCCAGAAGTTTTGAAACAATGTGGTACTTGGATAGTACTACCCCAAAAGTAGCTAAAAAAGGAAAAAAAGAACAAGTACAAACTTAAAACATATAACTATACATATAGTATTTTCCAGATATTACATTATACTATTTTTCAGATCTTATTCTGGGAGAATGACATTATGTATCTATATAATATCTAAAATTCACATCTCATATAACATCTAATATGTATGTATATATATGTGTGACTATAAACAAATTCATTGTAATAAAATGGTGGCTTATATAGCCCTCATTAATTCCTCTTCCCATACTAAAGACATTATACTAAAGCAAGTTTTTTGAAGAATGCTTTCTTCTAAGTTGTCCTGCATAATGTTGTGAATATGAAGTAATAATACTACCTTCCTAAAAGCTACTTACTCTCACCTTACATTCCTCGTCTTATCTAGATTGACAGTAAAGACCTTCCTATGAAATCGATTACTGCCTGTCATTGAAATACACTATTAACTGGCCACTGTTCTACTGATGTTAATGATGCAGTGAAGCATACCTGAAGCTATACTGAGATGTGAAAAATTCAAGAAGTCCACCAATTTAAGCTACACTTCTCACGGTTTTGTTCTTTGTGTGTATGTGTGGGTTTTTTTTTTTTATCAGAGTTCAGAGTCTAACTACTGACAGCAACAAAAAGGTTGTGAATTCCTCAGCAGACTACATCTTAATAATTTTTGTATCTCTAGAGCTCACAGAGAGCCCAGCACATAGCAGGCCCTAAATAACTGATTTTTTAAAAAATGATCTATTTTTTTCAGTTATTTGTGAATGTCGAGAGTTGCTTATTACAGAGATTTATAGACTATCATTCCTCAGTATCTGTACATGTGAGAAGCAGCCATGAGTTCAAGTCTGGTTCTGTTACTCACTGGTTACAGTAGGGTAAGTCTATCTCACGCTTATCAGATAGAGGCATACCTTAATTCTTTATCTCACTTTTAAAAATCTATAAATTGGGATTTCCATTCCCTATGTCTCCAAAATGTCCCTTGATTTCTCATCTAAACTTTTTCATTTAATGCAGCTTTTTAAGTGAAACAAAGGTTTAGGACTGACAGACTCTTATCTTGATTCTATCATTAAACCTGAAGTCAGAAGACCTAGATTTGAATTCTTAGGGAAGTCATAACCTCCATGAGAAAATAAGGAGTTGGACTAGATAATTTCTAAGTTTCTCCCCCACTTATGAGAAACTGGAAGTTCAATCCATGTTAGTGTTCAATCTATCATTTCAACATTCACCATGCTGAATTGAAGCAAAATGCAATTGGAGAAAAATTACTAAGCGTTTTCACTCACGATTATCAGCAATACATGCATCCACTGTCTTTGTCACCACCACTGCAAGCTTAGCACTGGAAAGAGTCTTGTGTGAATCAGATTCCAATTGCACAAGAACTTGAGACAATACATCCAGTCCACCCACAGATATAAAGTATTTCTGCACGTATGCTTAAGGAATAAAGTAGCAGAACTATTATACTTCAAACAAGACAAGTATATGGTTTCATTAAATTAATTTGCACTAAATATAACATTAACTTGACTTTTAAAAATACTTACTAAAAATCCCAAAATTAAAAAATGAAAAATCCAATCTTTACCTGTGCATATACATAATCACAAGATTGATTTTATTTACTTACATAAGAAACTCACTTCGACATAGTACAACTACATGTATAGTACAGTACTTCTTTCTTGTATGTTAGATATCTTGTTTCATTTAGAAAGAACTGGTATGCAAGAATTTTTTGCATAGAATGACATTTTTTTTGCAAGAATGACATTATTAAATTCAAGTCCTTCAAGAGCTATAAAGAATAGATTCATTCATTTAGCTTGGTATTACAATTAGCAAGCTATTTTCTGAATTCCAACATAACTCATTCCTCAAATCTGAATCAACAAAGGGCAAAGTAAATTAACTGTTTCAAAAAAACCACATATTTCATCCATCTTATTTAAGCCTAATTCTTTTACTTCTTGGAGCATAAAAGTATAACATATTGTTGAGAGTCATAACAACTATTCCAAGCAAAGATTGGATGACAGATACATTTTTTAAAAGCCTTTAGTCTTTTGTTCCCCTGTAGGAAGTGACTCTGATGGGAAAGTACCCCACAGGTCTGTGCATTCAACAGCCCCTATCCCAGCAATGGGCAAATGGATATATGGGCTAGTGATTACAATTCTGTCACAAACCTTCTTCCCAGTCTACCCTAGTACCACAAATTGAGCCAGGATGATTTAAACACAAAAATTACTTTTTGTATTGTTCAATAAAACACAAAAATCTTAATCTAAAAAAATCATGTTCAAAAATTTCTACATCGGAACAGAACTGTTAGGGAATGTTATTTAAGGATAAGCAAACATTTTCAATATTATGGAGACTCCAAAATAGGTTTCTTTACTACAAAGTATTTTCATTAAAAAAATCTTTAAAAAAGGAAGTATCTTAAAATTCTTAGATGAAATTGGGCACTATGTTACCACAAAGATTTTCAGTTATAGCCTATGTAATGAAAATTCAGGCTTATAAGCAGAAGAACATCCTAGTCTACACCGGTACACTGAATATTTCAAATTACCTCTAATCTATTTCATGTCAGTTTGCTGAGAGTAATAAGGTCCTATAAGTAGGACACAGCAGTATTACTCATCTAAGTTGGTACTTAAAGAAAGAGGAAATGTCAAAGCATCATGGAAATAGATTTCAATTTTTGAAATTATAGAGTTATGTTCCTTTGCATGTGAAACATGACTATTTGCTTTAAACATCTGAATATAGATACACACCAGCAACATGTGAGAAGGTTCTAGTTGTTCCACATCCTCATCAATATTTAATATCACTAGCCTTTCTACTTTTAGCCATGCTAGTGGGTGTATAGGGCTATCTCCTTGGGGTTTTCCTGGGTACAAGTTCTTTATCAGATGTACATTTCACAAATATTTTCTCCCAGTCTATGGCTTGCCTTTTCACCTTAACAGGATCTTTTTTTTTTTTTTTTTCAGTACGCGGACCTCTCACTGTTGTGGCCTCTCCCGTTGCGGAGCACAGGCTCCGGACGCGCAGGCTCGGCGGCCATGGCTCACGGGCCTAGCTGCTCCGCGGCATGTGGGATCTTCCCGGACCCGGGCACGAACCCGCGTCCCCTGCATCGGCAGGTGGACTCTCAACCACTGCGCCACCAGGGAAGCCCTAACAGGATCTTTTGAAGAGTAAAAGATTTTAATTTCAGTGTAGTCCAATTTATAATCTTTTCTTTAGTGGCTCATGCTTTTTGTGTCCTAAGAAATCTCTGTCTACTCCCAAATTATAAAGATTTGCTCCTATGTTTTTGTCTAGACGTTTTATAGTTTTAGTTCTTACATTGAGGTGTAGGGATCATTTCAAGTTAATTTGTGTATACTGTGTAAGGTAAGGGTTGAGCTTCATATTTCACAGATAGATAAATACTTTTTCCAGCACCATTTGTTTCTACCTTTTACAACACAGAGTTACTGTGGCACCTTTATAGAAAATCCACATTCGTAGAAAATCAATCATATATATATGTCTATTTCTAGGTTCTCTACTTTTTCCATTGGTCTATGTCTACACTTACACCAATGCTACACTCTTGATTACTGTATAGTAAGTATTGAAATCAGGTAATAGAAACCCTACAATTTTGTCCTTTTTCAAAATAATTTTGACTATCCCAGCCCCTTTGCATTTCCATGTAAATTTTAGAATCAGCTTGTCAATTTCTGCAGAAAAGCCTGTTGAGATTTTGATGGGGAGTGCCATGAATCTAGAGATGAATTTGAGAAGTGACATTATAACAATATTGAATCTTACAATCCATGAATGATATCTCTCCTATTAATTTAAAGTTTTCTTTATCTCAGCAATGTTTTATAGTTTTCAGCATATAGACATTGCAGATAGACACTGCAGATGAAATCATTAAATGTATCCCTAAGTATTTTGGTTTTTTTATATTATTGTAAATGACAGTTACTTTAAGTTCCCAAATGTTGCTAGTATTTCTGTATATGACCTTGTATCCTGCAACCTTGCTAAAATCACTTATTAGTTCTGTAGCTTTTTGTAGATTCTTCGGACAATCATGTCATCTATGAATAAATACTATATTTTCTTCTTCCTTTTCAATCTCTATGCCTTTTTTTCATTTTCTTGCCTTACTGAACTGACTTGGATGTCCAGTCAAATAATGAGTGGCCATCCTTGTCTTTTTTCCAATCTTAGGGGGAAAGCATTAAGTCTTTCACCATTTAAGTATGTTAGCTGTAGTACTTTGTAGAAGTCCTTCATCACATTGAGGAAGTTCCCTTCTATTCCTGGCTTACCAAAATCTTTTGTCATGAATGTATGTTGAATTATGTGAAAAGTTTTTCCTGCATCTTTGGAGATCATATAGTTTTTCTTTTCTAGTCTATGCATATGGTGAATTTCCTAATGTTAAACCAATCTTGCATGCCTAAAGCAAATGCCACTTGGTCAGAATATATTATCCTTTCTATATATTGCTGGATTGATTTGTTAATATTTTGTTACGGATGTTTGCATTTATGATCATAAAGGATATTGGCCTATAGTTTTCTTGTAATGTCTTTTTCAAGTTTTAGTATGGAAATAATGCTGCCCTTAAAAGTTTGTTGGGAAATGTTTCTTCTACTTGTATTTCCTGGAATAATTTATGTAGAATTTCTTTTCCTTAAATGTTTGGTAGAATGCACCAGTGAAGGTTTTTTTCTTTTTTCTTTTCTTTTCTTTTATTTATTTTTGGCTGCGTTTGGTCTTCGTTGCTGCATGCAGGCTTTCTCTAGTTGTGGCAAGTGGAGGCTACTCTTCGTTGCAGTGCGCGGGCTTCTCATTGTGGTGGCTTCTCTTGTTGTGGAGCACAAGTTCCAGGCACATGGGCTTCAGTAGTTGTGGCATGCGGGCTCATAGCTGTGGCTTGCAGGCTCATGGTTGTGGCTCGTGGGCGCTAGAGTACAGGCTTCAGTAGTTGTGGCACACGGGCTTAGCTGCTTTGAGGCATGTGGGATCTTCCCGGACCAGGCCTCGAACCCATGTCCCCTGCAGTGGCAGGCGGATTCTTAACCACTGTGCCACTAGGGAAGCCCCAGTGAAGCCTTTATGACCTGGAATTTCCTCTGTGTTAAGGTTTTAAACTACAAATTCAATTTCACTATTAGATATAGGAATATTCAGGTTATCTATTTCTTCTTGAGTGAGCTTTTGTAGTTTGTGTCTTTCAAAGAATTTGTCCAGTTCATTTAAGTTATCCAATTTAATGGCATAAAGCTGTTTCTACTATTCCTTTGTTAGCCTGTTAATATCTGTTAAGATATAGTGATGTCATCTCTCATTCCTTATAATTTGGGCCTTCTATTTCATGGTTAGTCTGGATAAAGGATCCATTTTAGTGATCTTTTCAAAGAACTAGCTTTTGGTTTAATTGATTTCTCTACTCTGTTCTTTTTCTATTTCATTGATTGCTAATCTTCTCTTTGTTATTTCCTTTGTTATACTTACTTTGAGTTTAACTTGCTCTGTTTTCTAGTTTCTTAGGTGGAAACCAATATAATTGATTTGAGACCTTCCTTCTTTCCTATGTAAGCCTTATTGCTATAAATTTCCATCTAAACACTGATTTTGCAGCATCCCACTGTTTAATTTTGTGTTTTCATTACCATTAAGTTAAAAACATTTCTAATTTCCTTTATGATTTATTTTGTGATTCATAGGTTTGTATTTTTATTTTGATGTGGGTTTTTTTAGTACTGTGTTGCTTAATTTCTAGATATTAGGGACTTTTCTAGATGTTTTACTTTTATTAATTTCTAATTTAATTCTATGTGGTCAGAGAACACTGTGGATTTCTACAGTTTTGCTGTCTAGGTGTTCTGTTTTGTGAGGATACATGGGAAGATTCAAAACTATGCTGCCACCACCATCTTCCCATATCTTCTTAACAATATCTATTTTTAAGATTTTCTATGTATAAGATTTAAACTTATACAATAGTAAAAATGGATCCAAAATGACACAACTTACTGGAATTCATTAATTCAATAGGTTTTTGTTATGCTTTAAAATATGTTTTTTCAAGTATAACCTAGAGAATAATGAATACTTACTGTTATTTGCAACAGTGAGTCCAATAAATGAGCAAATAGGGCGAATTATCTCAGGTTTCATGCAATTTATTAGCCAGTCATTAGCATGTGGAAAAAGTGAAGAGCAAAGCATTTGATTTTCATCTGAAAGGAGAAAAAGGCAATCATATTTTAATATGCTTGGAAAATATCAGTTTTTTATTTGTTTTTATCTTTATTTTTATATGTAAATATTTGAGATAATTACCATTTTGAGGATTGTTGACACAGACACACAGAGTACTACACACTGAAGACCACAACTGATAACTCTGGAAAACATTTTCATCTGACAAATTCAACTCATATTTTGAAAGAACTGTCCTATTAGGTTAAATAGAAAAGGAAGTAATTAACACAAATGTGTTAAGGTCTTAAGAAATGAATAATTAATAACAAGAAATGTATATTTACTTACTTGAACAACTGTGATAGAACTGAAATACAACCTGTTTCTCTCACAAGCGTCTGTCCAGTCCCTTAAAAAAACAGCCATATATTACATGAATATGACTTCTGTTTAGAAAATAATTTTGTAGAAATGGAGAACAAGATTTAAGTAGTATTTTTTAAGTAGTATTTTTAATAAATAACTTTCAGTCACTTTAAAGTATTATAAAGTACAATACAGAATTACAGTAGGTAAAAATCTGTAATCAAGTTTATTACGGAAAATACATTACTTACGCTTAGAGATTGATAGTATTCAAATTTCCTCTAAAAATTGCAAAACACTTATTTTGCATGGTTCTGTGTTACAATACCAAAATATCCTCCAAAATAGAAAAAAAATTAATTCAAAATATAAAAATAGAAAAAATAAAATCTAGAAGCATTTAAAATGCGTATAGGGCTTCCCTGGTGGCGCAGTGGTTGAGAATCCGACTGCCGATGCAGGGGACACAGGTTCGTGCCCCGGTCCAGGAAGATCCCACATGCCGCGGAGCGGCTGGGCCCGTGAGCCATGGCCACTGAGCCTGCGCATCCACAGCCTATGGCTCCGCAACGGGAGAGGCCACAACAGTGAGAGGCCCATGTACCACAAAAAAAAAAATAAATAAATAAAATAAAATAAAATGCATATAAAATTTCTAACAATTTGAAGATTTAAATAAGCAATGTTAAAAAAATAACCTTAGCCTGGGCAATAGGTATACAGGAACACTCTATACACTACCCTTGCAAATTTTCTGTAAATCTAAGATTGTTCCAAAATAAAAACTAAAACAACAACAACAAAAACAAAGTAAAACTTTAGCCAAGAGCTACATGAAATTTAACGCCATTGCTGACTGATAAAATGACCTTAAATACAATGATAATTAAATGGCCAATTCAGTGGAAAATCAACAAAACTAACTCATTAAATGCTTCTCTTTTGCTTTTAAAGCTGTTTCTTTTCAATGTTAATTAAATAATGCAAATCACTTTAGTATTTTTTAAAATACTAAATTAATAAATATCAAACAATTAAATGCATGCTATTAATTCTCTTTTCTTTAAAGCCATAGTTCTCAGAAGTTAGTAAGATTAAAAAAGGTACTGACATAAAGACTAGAATAAAAGGACTAATAATGACTGTTCCAATTTATTATTTTTTAAAATATTTCCATAACATAAGAGAATGTACTTACTATTATTTGAAACTAGAACCAAAATAACATAGACAGACATTCTTTTCAAATTTGTGTTTGAATCATTGTTAGATAAGAACCAAGTTAAGTCTTCAAACAATTCTGAAGTGCACAAAGTCTGCTGACAGTAAACTGAAATATGAAAATATAAGTTTAATTTCTATATATTAGCACAAGTTTTAAAATATGCTGAACAAAATATAAAATTGCCATATGGACGATTCTCAACCAGATCTCATTTCATTGACATTTATTAGTCATACAACAAATTCTGACAAATTTATGTGCTTACTCAATTAACAGACCAAAGAAGCGATATTTTAATCAGAAGTACTTGATCTAGGTTCTAAAACATGTATTGCAATCTCATAGAATTTCCAATAAAAGCCTAACTGAACAAAAATTTAAAATAAAACATGATCAAAAAATTGAGGATAAGTAACAAAACATAGCCAAAGAAAAATTTAAGAAAATTCAGAAACCTGCTTTAGAAAAGAGGGACAAATGATACTTGTGGTATTTTTAAAGACTTTTCTGTATATAAAAATATCTTTCCCAAAGACAAAAATGATACCTACACGACAGGAGAGGTTTTTTGGTGATAATCATGCAATAAGCAGAATTTTTAAAAAATAATTTGAACACATATATCCAGTGTCTAGAACAGCTTTTAGACACTCTCAAAGGCAAAGGCAATGTCTTATTTATCCCCAATGCCTAGCACACAGCTTGGTTCTCAACAAGTGGTGAAGAAATATTTAATGGTTGAAAATATAAGAATATAAAGTTATTTGACAAACTGATAGTTTAGATTTAACCTCATTTCAGGTGTGCTACAGAAAAATGTTTTTGTCAGCCACAAAGAAAGCATATTTATCCACATATAAGATGGCTGTAAGTTATCTTCATATTTTGATTCAAGTACCTGGATATATAGATAATGAACAGAATAGAAAAACTAGAAATAGACTCATTAAGTGATAATGGTAGCATCTCAAATCAATGTGAAAAAGATCTACTTTTAATAAGAAGTGTTGGGATAGCTGGATTCCCATATTAAAAAAAAAGATAAAACTGGAACCATTCATCACATCATATCCCAGGAAAATTCAAAAAGAATAAAACATGTATAACTAAAAAATAAAATCACACAAGTACCAAAAGAAAACATGGGTGGATTCCCCTATAATCTGGGAGTATGGAAAAATTTCCTATGATTCAAAATCCAAAAGCAAAAAAGAGAAAGAATGATGAATTTTATTTTTATAAAAATAAAAAACATTCATATGGAAAAAAAAGATAAGCATAGTAAAAGACAAAGTAAAAAAAATGGGGGCTTCCCTGGTGGCGCAGTGGTTGCGCGTCCGCCTGCCGATGCAGGGGAACCGGGGTCGCGCCCCGGTCTGGGAGGATCCCACATGCCGCGGGGCGGCTGGGCCCGTGAGCCATGGCCGCTGAGCTTGCGCGTCCGGAGCCTGCGCTCCGCAACGGGAGAGGCCGCAACAGAGGGAGGCCCGCATACCACAAAAAAAAAAAAAAAAAAAAAAAAGTAAAAAAAATGTTTCCAACTAAGAGCAAGAAAAATTGTGAAAGATTTTTAAACGGATGATAACAATTACTGAATGTCCTGTCTAGCACACTCTTCTAGATAATTTGTGTCTTTTACTGTCTGTGGGCTATTTTATAACTCTGTAAATTGTAGAAAACTGATATTAATGCAAGTTATTCCTGTCCACAGAAGTGGAAAACATTTCGACCGGTAGAACATAATTGATTTTTGACCTGCAGACACTGACCAGTTCTGTGCCTATTCCTAAATTTCAGCTTTCCCAAATGCCTATAGTATTGTTTTTTGCCATTACTTTTTTTTTCTTTTCTTTTTTTTTGCAGTACGCGGGCCTCTCGCTGTTGTGGCCTCTCCCGCTGCGGAGCACAGGCTCCGGACGCGCAGGCCCAGCGGCCACGGCTCACGGGCCCAGCCGCTCCGCGGCATGCGGGATCCTCCCGGACCAGGGAACGAACCCGCGTCCCCTGCATGAGCAGGCGGACTCCCAACCACTGCGCCACCAGGGAAGCCCCTGCCATTACTTTTGAAACAGTTGTAACATTTTACTCTTTTCCTCATTAGTTAATAAGATAAATAAAATCTTTGGTATGCATTAATTTAAATAAAATACCTGGATAAAACTATCCAGACATGTAAAAAAGAAACTGAATTTTAAAATTATTTTTTAGTAGTTTATTAAAGTATAACACAATGATTAAAGGATAGTTATCATTTAAGTTATCATATTTATCATATATAAAGTTTTCATATTTTACCATTTTGTTCTGCAACAGCTCCTAATGTATATAATGCTGCTTCTTTTACCATACTATGTTCACTTGACTTTGCAAGATTTTTTACAAATATCAAACCACCAATTTCCCGAAAATAAAGACCTGCATTACCTGTAGTGTGCAGACAAAACAAAAAAGAATATTTATTATAATTATTATTTTAAGGACAATAAATCACATGAACCTAGTAACATAATATGTAAAGTAACTGAGTAGAAGAGAAAGAACTATGCATATTTCATATATCACAATACTAAACAACTAGAATCACAAATAAAAATTCACTATCACGTCTTACTGTTTTGTTGGCAAATTGAATGAATAGTGACCAGAGCTTCCTTTTGCGAAAAAGCATTGTCCATTTGATACTTCAGACACTCCAATAATAAGTTCAGGTCAGTCTTCATTTCTAAAGAACAAAAATTTCATTATTTTAAACCAAACATTTCCTTTCAAAACCTAATCATTTAAATTTCACCCTCTAAATACATATCTTTGTATTTGCTTTTTAAATAATATGTATTACTTTTTAAAATCTAAGAAGCAGGGGCTTCCCTGGTGGCGCAGTGGTTGAGAATCTGCCTGCCAAGGCAGGGGACATGGGTTCGAGCCCTGGTCTGGGAAGGTCACACATGCCGCGGAGCAGCTAGGCCCGTGAGCCACAACTACTGAGCCTGTATGTCTGCAGCTTGTGCTCCACAACAAGAGAGGCCGCGACAGTGAGAGGACAGTGAGAGGCCCGCGCACTGCGGCCCCTGCTCGCCGCAACTAAAGAAAGCCCACGCACAGAAACGAAGACCCAACATAGCCAAAAATAAATAAATTAATTAATTAAAAAAAAAATCTAATAAGCAATAAAGATATGTAAAAGAAAGATGTTCCTTAGATAATATAACTTGAAATGAACTTCTTATAATTATTTGATTTTCCCTTTCCATGAAAAATAGGAAAAGAAAATCCAAATATTATTCTTTTTAATTAAAGCCACATTGGTTTAAATATCTGCTATTTAGAATGAACTGAATGAAAATGAAAATACACCATATTAGGGGCTTCCCTGGTGGCACAGTGGTTAGGAATCCGCCTGCCAATGCAGGGGACACGGATTCCAACCCTGGCTCAGGAAGATCCCACATGCCACGAAGCAACAAAGCCCGTGTGCCACAACTACTGAGCCTGCTCTCCAGAGCCCGCGAGCCACGATTCCTGAAGCCTGGGCGCCTAGAGCCCATGCTCTGCAACAAGAGAAGCCACTGCAATGAGAAGCCCACGCACCGCAATGAAGTGTAGCCCCCACTCGCTGCAACTAGAGAAAGCCCGCGCACAGCAACAAAGACCCAACGCAGCCAAAAATAAATACGATAAATTTTTAAAATACCTTTAAAATAAAAATAGTGTTTTCTGAAGTGAAGATAAGCCACAAATGGAGAAAATACTTGTAAAGCACATATCTGATAAAAAACATATCCAGAAAACATATAGGCCTTTCAAAACTCAACGAGAGCAAACCACCCAATAAAACAATGAGCAAAAGATTTGGACAAAAAAGATACACAGATAGCAAATAAGCACATGAAAAGCTGCTCAACATCATTAATCATTAGGAAAATGAAAATTAAAACCGTAAGGAGACATTATTACATGCCCACTAGAATGACTAAAATTTAAAAGACTGACCACAACATATTTTGACAAGGATACAAAGGAACTATAACTCTCATATACTGCTGGTGGACACATAAAATAGTACAACCACTTTGAAAGTTTAGCAGTTTCATAAATTGTTAAACATACACCTAAAATGTGATGCAGTCATTCTACTCCTAAGTACTTACTCAAAATGAAAGGAGATATATGTACAAAGACTTGTACACAGATGTTCATGGTGACATTATATGTAATAACCAAAAATTGTAAACAACTGAAATGTCCATCAGCAGATGAATGGATAAAGAAGTTGTGGTATAACCATACAATGGAATACTATTTAGCGATAAAAAGGAATTAACTATTCATACATACAACCACATGGATAAATCTCAAAATACTTATGCTGAGTGAAATAAACTGCACACAAAAAAGAGTATATGATAGTATACTGTACAATTCCATATATTGAAAAAACACAAACTAGTCTACAGTAACAGAAGGCACATCAGTGGTTGCTTGGGGAAAGGAGGTCCAGGAAGGGACAGAAGGGAGGTATTACAAAGGGACATGAGGCTATGTTCACTATACTGATTGTGCTGATGTTTACACAATGCTGGGTATACACACATGTTAAAATTTATCAAAATACAAAGTTTAAATATTTATTTACAACTAAAAGGAAACAACAGACAATCATTTTCCTATACAATTCTTTACAATAGCCTTTAAACAATTTCTTCTCTTGGTTTTAAGGATTTAAATAAAATTGTACATAGATTTTGACATAATGCTTGAATTAATATTTAAAGTTTTCAAAGATATAGGATGAAGGGAGGAAAAATATATAGAGAAGCACACTAAAAAAAACCAACTAAGATCTATTGTGAATCAGTTAGTCTTCCTCTTGACAGAAATTCAACTGGCAATTTGGTTCAATGAAATAATTCATGACTCAATTTGTTAGTAAAATATCATAGTACAAAGGTTATCACTGAGTTGTCTTGGAGTAACTGCAAACTTTTATTGATCATGTTCTACATTAATAGAAACCATAAGAAGGTTAGTGCGACTGTATGGATATCAATAAGCCATTCATCATCAATAACATGCCAAAGAGGATTTTTGATGGGGCATGGTGATTTTCAATTCTAGGCACAGAAACTTTTTATGTACTTTTAATTCCTTCTGTACTTCTTTTTCATACTTTAATATTTCCTATCATAATCCCTCCCTTCCCAGGCAAAGCACCTACTGATACCTACAACTGGGTTTTTATCTTCTCCAGGCTATGCAAGTTAGCTCCTTCAATAATTCCTGAAGAAAATAAACAAGCAAACAAAAACTGAAGTGTTTACAATACCAAAACCACAAGCAATAAAAGAAAATTCAATAAATTGGACTTAAAACTTGAAAATTTCTGAGCTTCAAAAGGTATCATTAAGAATGTAAAAAGACAACTCACAGACTGAAAGAAAATATCTGCAAATCAGATATATCCAATAAGGGGCTCGTGTTCAGAATACATAAGGAACTCCTCAAACTCAACAGTAAAAGACAACCCAATTAAAAAGCATGCAAAGGATTTAAATAGACATTTCTCCAAAGAACATATACAAACGGTCAATAAGTATATGAAAAGATGCTCAATATCATTAGTTCTTAGGGAAGTGCAAACTAAAGCCACAATTAGATACCACTTCACATCCACTAGGATGGCTATAATCAAAAATAGTCTAACATTCTGACCAAGGATTTGGAGAAATTGGAACCCTTATACATTGCTGTGGGAATGTAAAATGATACAGCGGCTTTGGTAAACAGTCTAGCAGTTCCTCAAAAGGTTAAACATAAATTTACCATAGATTCAGCAATTCCACTCCTGGGTATATACCCAAAAGAAATGAAAACATATGTCTACCCCAAAACTTATACATGGATATTCATAGCAGCACTATTCATAATAGCCAAACAGTGGAGACCCAAATGTCCATCAACTCTTGAATGGATAAATAAAATATGATATATCCATTCAATGGAATCATTCCACAAAAAAGAGGAATGAAGATACTGAGACAACATGGATGATCCTTGAAAACATGCTAAGTGAAAGAAGCTAGTCAAAAAGGCCCACATATTATATGATTCCATTTATATAAAATGTCCTGGGGGCTTCCCTGGTGGCGCAGTGGTTGCGCGTCCGCCTGCCGATGCAGGGGAACCGGGTT
>NC_041230.1:37208403-37231424 GCF_002837175.3 Physeter macrocephalus
CGTGCTCCGCAACGGGAGAGGCCGCGACAGAGGGAGGCCCGCATACCACAAAAAAAAAAAAAAAAAAAAAAAAAAAAAAATGTCCTGAATAGGCAAATTTAGAGACATAAAACAGATTAGTGGTTGTCTAGGGTTAACAGGGGTGTGGGGGGGGGGCGTGTGACTGCTAAAGGGTACAGGTTTCTTTGAGGGTGATGAAAATGTTCTAAAATTGATTGTGGTGATGGTTGTACAACACTGAATATATGAAAACAAGTGAACTGTATATTTTAAATGAGTAAATTATGTGGTATGTCAATTACATCTTAATAAATTTATAGGTATACATATATATATTTTTTTAAATTACTGGTATGCTCTGCAGTTGACCTAATGACTGAAGTGGCCCCAATCACCGTTCTTTTGGATGATTGATATGGATGCTGGGAAAGAGACAGTCTCTCTCCTTTGCAAGTCTCAAACTGTATGCAAATTTGGCTATTCACTTCCAAGGCCAAATCTGGACCCTTGTCATTAGTCAGAACAGCTCTACCACTGATATTTTCAACTCCATTATTTCATTTTCCGACTATTACTCCTAATTCTTTCAACTGGTTTACTTCCTTATTCTTATATTTACTCCTTGACCCCTATGATCTCTACTTCCTTTACTCGTGTTCTCAGAGACTTGGTTTCATTTCCTTCCCTCTTCATCCCAGATCCCATGATTCATGACCTCAACCATTATCTTGCTAGGATTCCTTTGACCCCTTCTCCTACCAAACATGTTTTATAATTCTAATTGTGACTCAAAACAGTTTCTTTTCTCTGCTCTTTCAGCTCAAATTTGGGCATGGCTAAAAGGAAAAAAAAATTAAGCAGTTATGCCATTGCAAATATTTGGTATGCATTCCAGGTTACACCCCCCAACTCTACTCAGCAACCCCATCCATGGTCAGCTCCATCTCCAATTCCCTTCTGTTGTTTCTCCCATTTTCCTCAATGGCTACTCCAAATCTTCAGCTCTCTTCAAACCTCATCTCTTTCTCTTCCACTTCATGTTTTAATTTCGGGCCCCCCAGAAGAAGACCATGAAACAAAAATTTGAGTGCAAGTACTTTTCTGAAAAGATGAAACAGAAAGGGAAGGTAGACACAAGCAACCCCCCCAGGAAACTCTGGGAGCTAGGGTAGAGCCATGTGTCTCAGAGTCATCCCAGTCGAAGTGTGAAGAGTATTTATCTGTCAGCTCCCGTCAGTTGTTTAGGGCTGATTCCAGAGAATAAGCCATTAATTATTTGTCATCTCTGGCTCTGCCTTGCTCTCTGGGCAAAGTAGGTTATAAATGCTATAATAAACTCTCAGTCAAAAAGACACAGATGTTAGGCTTCACAGAATTCCCAGAACACTTTCCACAACACAGAATTCCTACAAAAATATCTGCAGCCACACCCATTCTTACCTCTTCCTCTACAATATCACACCAGGATCCAGCTCCCATCCTGTTCATGGTTAACACATTCACCTGTTTTGGGATCCTGCAGTGACTACAACTACAGTTGGCCCATGAACAACACGGGGATTAAGATCACCGACCCTCCACTAAGTTGAAAACCCACATATAATTTGTAATCCGCCCTCCATATTTGTGGTTCCACATCCTCATATTCAACGAACCTCAGATCATGTAGTACTATCAAAAAAAAATCTGAATATAAGCGGACCCATACAGTGCAAACCCATGTTGTTCAAGGTTCAACTGTACTATAGTTTTTTTCTTGCCCAGAATGATTTCCCTCTTCCTTCTTGTGTTTCCTTTGGAGAACACTTCCTCACAACTCTGAGTTTCCCAGTTGTATGAACTGATAGGTTTCCTTTTTTTTCTTGAACTAGTTTGAGTTGTATTTCTCTCGCATACAACTCAAAAGGCACTATTACAGGCCTATGACCTTCTTTAAAATATATTCATTTAACAAATCTTTATTGAATGTCTACTATGCATCCACTCTGTATCAGACAGGGATTCTGATTCCAAGGAACTCACAATCTGGTGATAGAGACAGAAGAGGATGTAAGTAATTCCCATAGTGTGATAAATGATCTGAGAGGAGCATCTCCAGCAATTATCCCGTCTTTCCAGTTTCTTCAATTTCTCCCTCTCCATAATCCCCATTCCCTCTTCACATATTCTCTTATCTCTATACCTCTTATAAGACTCCTTAACATTACATTCTCCCTCTAGTTAATGCCATATATCTTCAGACAAGCTTTTAAGAAGAGTAAGCTATTCATACTGTCTCCAGACTATTTCCCACCCAGACCTCAATATACTGCAATCTGGCTGAAATCTATTAAATTTACTATTAATAAAACAAAAGACCTCCTAAATGAAAAATCCAGTGGATACTTCAGTCTTCATCTGTGATATTTAACACTGAGGCTCTTGGGTAATCTTTCTCAAAGCATTCTCCTAAGGCTGATTTCCAAAATACCACATTCCTCACCTTTCTGAAATGTTTTTCTCAGTCTTTTTCTGAGGGTCCTCTTCCTCAGCCAAACCCTGATGCGATGGGGTCCATTAGGGAATACTATTCCCCATCCTTTTCTATTTTAATATTTCCTCTCTGGATAACCTTCTTTATGCCCATGAATTAAATTTCCATTTTTCTGAGGACAGCTCTGAAATTTGATGGTGGTCCTCTCAGGTTTCCACTGTTCTTATATATACCTCCATTAAATCAGCTATCATATGGTATTCTAATTATCAACATGCCATCTCCCATTAGAATGTCAGTTTCCTGAAGTCAGTGTGACAGGCACAGAGTAGATGCTTAATAAATATTCATGTAAATTGCTGAATAATTCTTTCATTTCCTGGAGCCTGTCAGATAATCTGCAGTATATCCCACAAATACACTATAAAACAAATTCCAGATATACGATCCATAAATTTCTCACCTTGTATTTTCTTTGTGTCCTCACTTTCCATGCTTGTCTGCATTCTTTTACCTTATATTTCATCTATAAGATAAAGGTATATTCTCAATTTAAATCAATTTTGAGAATTCCAGAATTATATATGCAAAGGGGTAGGAAAAGAATAGTTTTCTCAAACCAGAAGAGCAAAGATTGAATCTGAAACTTATCAGGTGGTTCTCCTTCCTTATTTTCTTTTCTGTAAATTTTTATCCCATCATTTCAGATTGGGCACTCCTCCATGAATCAGAGGTTTAAAACACAAATACGCACACACTCTTTAGATGTGCATTTCTCTTCACAAGCTTAGCTTAATACTAAAATTTTTTCTAACAACTCATGGTTATTTACAAGCTTAAACCTCTGTTTATATTCATTAGATGAATTTTAAAAATAACTGGCAACCCTAATATGGCCTCTCACATTCTTTAAAATGCTAAACTGATTTTTTAGAAAAATACACCAGAGTCCAATTAATTTCTTAGAGCAATAAATCAGGACTCACAGAACTCTAAAATTCTTATTTACTAAAGCACTGGGTGGTTAAAGAGAGATAGTTAATTATCCTTTCTATCTTTCATTTTAACTCTCAAACTGAAAATTCCCAAACAAAAAAATTAATGATAAATAAGAATCTTTTATAAAGTAATATACAAATATTTACTAGTTTTGTCATTTTTTAACCTAAATATTCCATTTAAAAAGGAATGGGTAGGTACATCATAGTATATCCACAGGATAGGAAATTGTTACAAGAACATTGACATTTACTTGAAATGTTTGACAGTATGGAAAAAAGCTTATGTTACAATGTAATCAAAAGAGCAATACTCAAAATTTTATCTACAGTATGACCCCAATTATGTAGAGGCAAACATAAAATTAAACTAGATGGAAAAGAGCAACATATTAACACTTGTTGTCTTTGGCTGGTGGTGTTTTATTTCACTGTTTTTCATTTTTCACAAGTTTTATAATAGAAGCTTCTAATGTTCAGCAAGCCCAATGATAGGCTCTATAAACCCCTATAAACCTTATAAATACTATCTTTTTAGTCTTTACAACAACCCTGCAAGGGAGCTATAAGGATAAAGATAGATGAGGAGAAAGTAAACAATTTGCTCAAGTTCAAACAGCTAGTAAGTGCCAGAGCTAGAATGGGAACCAAGAAAATCTGAGGCAAGGGCTACACTCTTATCTTATCCTGTTATACTGCCTCCTACATATAATTTGGAGACATATTATAAACAGACATACTATATATAAATGAAAATTTACAGGAAAATTTACATCCTTTTTTAAAGGTTGCATTATCTTTGAGCAAATGGGTTAGGATTTGGAAAAAGACTAGATTAAAAAACAGCCTGGGGCTTCCCTGCTGGCGCAGTGGTTGAGGGTCCGCCTGCCGAGGCAGGGGGCACGGGTTCGTTCCCCTGTCCGGGAGGATCCCACATGCCGCGGAGCGGCTGGGCCGCTGGGCCTGCGCGTCCGGAGCCTGTGCTCCGCGGCGCGAGAGGCCGCAGCGGTGAGAGGCCCATGCACCGCAAAAAAAAAACAAAACAAAACAGCCTGTTAAAAAAAAAGACGTATCACACATGGAGGTTTTTGCTTTGTGAGGGAGTTTAAGGACTATTTCCTTAGTTTTAATTAGTCAATCTATTCTGCTTTTTAATATAATTTTCATATTTAAAGAGGGATATAAGTTTTAAACACAAACTACCTTCTGTTCCCCTTTGTCTGTCTTTCTTATACTGTTTTCTAATAAATGGTTACTTTGTACAGTAAAATAAGATAAAGTTTGCCAAATATCTAGTAGCATTAATACAAGTCATCTATTTACCTGCTACATGCTTAAAAACATCCACAGCAAAGGACAAGTTATAACTTCCAAGGGAGGGATAACTATGAAATTATATTTTAAAGTATAAAATATAGTATAATCCCAAGAACAAAATCATCTGCCCAATAAAGCATATCATTAAGTATTTTCAGTAACTTAGTGAATAGATGCAGACTGCCATGAACAAGATTTCAGAATTATTTACTGTATTCTTACAGGGGGAAAAAGGGATTTTTTTTCCAGGTAACAGGAAGAAACTATCCTACTTACAGTTTGCACTCAATCAATTCCCCAAAACACTACTGTTAAATTCAAATTTAAGCAAGAAACTGAGCTGAACATTCCTCTTTTACGTGGCCTAGAAAATGTTAACATGAAAAGCTTTTTGAAATCTAAATAGCACCCTCAAAATATCAGAAAGATAAATGACATCTTTCTGTGCATAAGGCTGGCAGGGCTGAAAATCCCACCATATCTGCCACCACTAAGTTGTTGACAGTGGATCCCCAGCTTGGGCTCATACCAAGTGGAAACTTTCCCCTAAAGTAGGAGAGGCAAGGGAGAAACGTCCAAGATGCAAGTAATGTATCGTAAACTTCCTGTTACAATAGTTTAGATTGAGAAAAAACAGTCGATCAGGTCCAGAAACAGGCTGAGGGCACCAGAAGCCATTTCACTACAACAGCAACACTCCCGGCCTCAGGAGATTGGAGCAGCCGTTCCGCATTCATCCTCATCACCTCATCCCAGTTTCCACAAGTAACCGATAGACATCTTTCCCAGGAGAGAAGACTAACTCCACCCTGTTTCGTCAATTTGCGCTGATTAACACCACGGCCTGGCTCACCTAAACAGCTGGAGGAACTCCTTTGGAAGAGCATAGGTGGTCACTCGGGCCCTTCCCTCTTAGACCAGGGTTCTCCAACTCCTGCAGGGACTGGGCTGGTTAGCGACCCGAGGCCGGCTCCACCACAGGCGATTCACCGGCAGGGCAGCGGGTGGGTCTGAAAGTCCCGTTAACGTGCCCTCCCCCTCAGGTGATGCGGAACACAGGGTCCCACCCCCGATCTGAGAAACAACTGCCCCAGCAGTGCCCACCCCCTTCATACATCAGAACCACATGGGGAAGCGCCCGAGGATTCTTAAGTACAATCGGCCAGGCTCTAGCCGCCTAAGTGGTACGTGACAATTCTCTTTTTCCCTGTGTGGGCCTCAGCCCGGGGCGACCGCCTCCTCAGAAAGGCCCCATCCCGCCTCATCACCCCATCCCCTCATGTGGGTCGGTTAAGAAGGTTAGAGCGGGGCGTTCTGCATCCCAGACCTTCCACAGGAGGCGACGGGCGGGTTCCGAGGCGGGGCTGAGGCAGGACCCGAACGCGCAGGGAGTGGAGGCCGTGGCCTTTACCCTTAAGTCGCAGCGCCCAGGGATTCGCCCTTTCTCCCTTGCTTCCGCCTAGCACGACGCCCGACCTGGTTTCCCGCCGAGAAGACCAGGCGCGTGTCGGTGGGGCGGGACTTCCGGCCGCCCCGCCCCCACGCGGAGTCTCTCGCTGGCCGCTTCTCGCCCACATTCTAAAGGACAGCGGATAGCAAGTGTGCGCCTGTTTAAGTAGTGGAAAGTCACAATATGAAGGGGAAATCCTCTAATCTCACTGCTCCCTGTGTAAAGGGCTTTCTTTGCGCAGAGGGGCGTTCGCCCGAAGGAGTTAGGAGAACGGGCTCTGGGGTCGCTGAGGCCGGCGTCGTGGCCTCGGGTAGGTGTGCGCAGGCGTGGGGAGCAAGCCGTCTGAGCCCCAAGCGCTGCCATCATTAATCTTTAACAACCTTCCCTCCCCTTTGTATCCTGTTCTTGTTTTCTGATAAAACTATACATCTGAAATATTTGTCTTATTTAAATTGTATTTAAATTTTTTTTTTTTTTTTTTTTACTGTGCGCTGGCCTCTCACTGCTGTGACCTCCAGTTGGGGAGCACAGGCTCCGCGGCCATGGCTCACGGGCCTAGCCGCTCCGCGGCATGTGGGATCTTCCCGGACCGGGGCACGAATCCGTGTCCTCTGCATCGGCAGGCGGACTCTCAACCACTGCACCACCAGGGAAGTCCTAAAAAAATTTTTTTTTAATTTATTTATTTTTATTTTTGGCCGTGTGCGGGCTCTCTCTGGTTGTGGCTACTCTTCTTTGAGGTGCGTGGGCGTCTCACTGCAGTGGCTTCTCGTTGCAGAGAGCGGGCTGTAGGTGCACAGGCTTCAGTAGTGGCACACGGGCTCAGTAGTTGTGGCTTGTGGGCTCTAGAGCGCAGGCTCAGTAGCTTGTGGCACGCGGGCTTAGTTGCTCTGCAGCATGTGGGATTTTCCTGGACCAGGGCTCAAATCCGTGTCCCCTTCATTGGCAGGTGGATTCTTAACCACTGTGTCACCAGGGAAGCCCCTTTTATTTTTTTTAACATCTTTATTGGAGTATAATTGCTTTACAATGTTGTTAGTTGCTGCTGTAAAACAAAGTGAATCAGCTATATGTATACATATATCCCCATATCCCCTCCCTCTTGCGTCTCCCACCCTCCCTATCCCATCCCTTTAGGTGGACACAAAGCACCAGCTGATCTCCCTGTGCTATGCAGCTGCTTCCCACTAGCTATTTTACATTTGGTATTGTATATATGTCTATGCCACTCTCACTTCCTCCCAGCTAACTTCCCCCTCCCCGTGTCCTCAAGTCCATTCTCTACGTCTGCGTCTTTATTCCTGTCCTGACCCTAGGTTCTTCAGAACCTTTTTTTTTTTTAAGGTTACATATTTATGTGTTAGCATACAGTGTTTCTCTTTCTGACTTACTTTACTCTGTATGACAGTCTGTAAGTCCATCCACCTCACTACAAATAACAATTTCATTTCTTTTTACGGCAGAGTAATATTCCATTGTATATATGTGCCACATCTTCTTTATCCATTCATCAGTCGATGGACACTTAGGTTGCTTCCAAGTCCTGGGGGAAGCCCCTTTTAAATCGTATTTTAACAAACAGTGATGGTATTAAGATGTCCACAGCTAAAATCTCCACGTGCCTTAAATTCATTATTTAAGATTATAAGAAAAAAATATTTTAAGTTATTTCTAATGTAACACAGGACCTTTTTAAAAAAAATTTTAATTTATTTTTGGCTGCATTGGGTCTTCATTGCTGTGTGTGGGCTTTTCTCTAGTTGTGGTGAGCGGGGGCTATTCTTCGTTGTGGTGTGCGGGCTGTGCGGGCTTCTCATTGCGGTGGCTTCTCTTGTTGAGGAGCACAGGCTCTAGGCGTGTGGGCTTCAGTAGTTGTGGCACACGGGCTCAGTAGTTGTCGCTCACAAGCTCTAGAGTGCAGGCTCAGTAGTTGTGGCACACGGGCTTAATTGCTCCACAGCATGTGGGATCTTCCCGGACCAGGGATCAAACCCATGTCCCCTGCATTGGCAGACGGATTCTTATCCACTGCACCACCAGGGAAGTCCATACAAGACATTTCTATGATAAGTAACTTTGAAATAGCAAGTCAGAAATAATGAACTCAGTTAGAAATGGATAGCTTTTATTCTCTGAGAAAACTGTTTCCTTCCTCCTTCCACCTCAGCTCCCCAAAGAACAAGACTACATTATTACAAATGAGAAAAATGTTTATTAAGGAAACAACAGTTCTCCCTTAGCAGAACTTTACAGACTAGAGCACAACCTGAAGGCAATTACAGTTTCAATCGTTAACACACTATAGGGTACTTATTCTACAACTGGAAAGTTGCTGAAGTTTGTGACATGCCACTATAAATGTAAGTATTATTAAAAATTATAAATTGTTTGGTGATTACTTTGATAACCTCTTGAGCAGCAGCTCCTGCAAGGAAAAAGGAGAAAAGCAAACCTTAGAAAAAGGTAAATTTCAAGAGTTCTATAAAAATATTCAATTCTGTAAAGAAAACCTTTCTTTTCCAAAACCAAAGATGTTTAAAAGTAATCCAAAACAGACGTAACTTACTGAGTCATATCAAAACAAAGGACTACAATTTTTTATAACTATGTTATTAAAGGAAATAAAAATTTTGTTCTATACATTCACACCCTGGGATATTATGCCATAGTTTAAAAGAAAGAAGTATTTTTAATTATCGTGGTTTTAAAAGACTGGCAAAATATATTAAGCAAGAAAAAGTCAAAACAGTAGTATGGATGACTGCACTTTTTTTAAAGGCTAAATATAGGCAGAAAGGATTCTCAAAGGATACCCTCTGTTGCATTTGAATTTTACCCTGTGCATGTTTTATAATAAAAAGGGGGTAAAGGGGCTTCCCTGGTGGTGCAGTGGTTAAGAATCCGCCTGCCAATGCAGGGGACACGGGTTCGAGCCCTGGTCCGGGAAGATCTCACATGCCGCGGAGCAACTAAGCCCGTGTGCCACAACTACTGAGCCTGCTCTCCAGAGCCCGTGAGCCACACTCCTGAAGCCCGGGTGCATAAAGCCCGTGCTCTGCAACAGGAGAAGCCACCACAATGAGAAGCCCGCACACCGCAACTAGAGGAAGCCCGCATGCAGCAACAAAGACCCAATGCAGCCAAAAATAAATAAATAAAATAAATAAATTTTTTTTAAAAGGGAGGGTAAAGGAATATCTGTAATTTGGAAAGGATCTATATTAGATACCCAGACTACTATACTCAGTAACAGTCTGAGTATACGGTAACAGTAACAAGTTTTAAAGTTACTATTCAAAACAAAACAACAGAAAAAAAAACCCAAAACTACCAAGAAAACAATTTTTCATCTTTTATAATCTGAAGCTTCCGCTTTCACATTCACTGATTCAGTAAAATTTGAGACTCTACTGTGTACCAGATACTGTCCTAGGCACTAGGGACACAGCAGGGAACAAAAGACAAAAATCCTTATCCTCATGGATCTTACTTTTCAGTAGTGAGGGAGAGAGAATTTACAAATAAGTAAAATGTCAAGTGACTAAGTGGTAAGGAGAAAAAGCAAGGAAGGGGGATATGATGCAAGAGGAGGGACTATTTTAAATCAGGGATGGCCTCACAGGGAAGATAATATTTAAACAAAGACCTGAAAGAAATGACTTGTGCAGAATGATTATAGAATGCACATGTTATAGACCGAATGCATGTCCCCAAAAATTCTTACGTTAAAGCCTTAACCCCCAATGTTACCATATTTGGAGATGGAGTTGGAGTCTTTGGGAGGTAATTAGGTAATTGAGGTCATGGGGGTGGGGCCCTCATCATGGGATCAGTATACTTCTAAGAGACACCAGAGAGCCTCCTCGCCTTCCTGCACAAAGAAGAGGTTATGGCACACAGCAAGATGGTGACTGCCTACAAGCCACGAAGAGAGGCCTCACCAGAAACCAACTATGCTGGCCCTGACCTCAAACTTCCAGGCTCCAAGGAGTTTTATTTAAGAGATGGTATTGTTGAGTTGGGCCCTGAAGAACAGGTAGATTTTAGACATGCAGGGAACAGGGAGACTTAAGGCAAATGAGCCCAGAGTGGGGTAAAGATTCAAGGAGCGGGAAATCAAAGGGCATGTCTAGGGGAAAAGCAAGTAACTTGAAAAAACCAAGGCCAGAAAGGCTGGGTAAAACCAGAACACAGAATGTTTTAAATGTCGAATGAAAGACTCTGGATTTATTTTCTGAGGACTACTGTAGTGTATGTGTGTGTACTGCCATGTCAGAGGGTTAGTTAAGTGAGAGACACAATCAGAGCTATGCTTTAGAAAGATTAATTACTCTTCAGGAGTTTCAAATGGACAGCAGTGGGACAGATGGAAAGCAGGGAGACCAGTTTGGGGGCTACCAAAATAATCTAAACTCAGTATTAACATTGTGCTTCACTGACCTCCCTAGTTAAAACAGCTGGGAAAACAAAACTTCACAACTGTACTATATAACAACAGGTGACAGTCTTCTCATCTCTGGAACTCACCCCCTAAGAATGCAGCAATGGTGTGTGGTTCAGCAGCTCCGTATCGGCAACTACAGGAAAGGATGGAGACATGAACATAGATTAGCCTTATGACAGGACAGTATTGTCTCTTGCATTCCCTAAAAAAATACTCACAATTCATGGACATAATCATCTTTCACCATTATGGATAATCCATATTCCTGAAGGAAGCCAGTGAGACAAGACTTCAACTTGCCTATATCTTCTTCAACTTGATAGTTAGATACCCCTAAAATATATATAGGCAAATTAATTTTCATTAAATATGTGACTCAAAATTATTGGCTATCTCCTTCATTTAATCCAGTTTTAGGTGTTCTAGTCAAAACATTAAGGTGTAAAACTGAAATAAGAACAAAAATAATGGAAAGTATGAGACTAATATTTGCAACTATCACAAACCTGTAACAATCAAAGAAACCGTCTAAAATCTATTAAAAATTTGAGTTTGACAAATCTGCTTTGTTCAGTGCTCCTTACCCAGTATCTAGAAGAGTATCTGACACGTAGTGGTGCTCAATAATTATTTGATAGAACTGAATGAATGAGAAAGTAATGTCCTATTTATACCCTTTACAAAACTATAGCGTTTATTACCCATTTCCAGAGATTAAATGACACATATAAAACTATAATAATAGGTAACACTTATGGAGCATTAATAGTTGCTGGACATTGTTCTAAACACCATCTAAAATATTAATTCATTTAATCCTTACAGCAACCCTATGAAGTAGGCACTATTATTATCTTCATTTTACAGATAAGGAAACTGAGGCACAAACAGATTAAGTTATTTGCCCGAGTTACTTAGCTCATAAGTAGCAAAACTGCGATATGAGCCCAGGCAGTTCTTAATGATTAAACTATGATGTCTCCAAAGGTAACCTATTATTATTATTACTACTGGAAGGAAAAATGTAATTGCCATAATATCCAGGTATTACTAAACCCCTCTAGTTTATTTTATTTTTTAACCCCTCTAGTTTAAAAACTATCATTGGGACTTCCCTGGTGGCACAGTGGTTAAGAATCCACCTGCCAACGCAGGGGACACAGGTTTGAGCCCTGGTCTGGGAAGATCCCACATGCCGCGGAGCAACTAAGCCCGTGCGCCACAACTACTGAGCCTGCGCTCTAGAGCCTGCAAGCCACAACTACTAAGCCCGCATGCCACAACTACTGAAGCCTGCACACCTAGAGCCCGTGCTCTGCAACAAGAGAAGCCACCACAATGAGAAGCCCGCGCACTGCCATGAAGAGTAGCCCCCACTCGCCGCAACTAGAGAAAGCCCGTGTGCAGCAACGAAGACCCAACGCAGCCAAAAAATAAACTAATTAATAAAAAAAAACCTGTCATCACTCCTTCTCAAAATAGTAGCATCTACCCTTTATTGAGTACTTAAAAAAAGCTAAGCAGTATGTTAAGTAATTTTCAGACATCGCGCATCTAACCCTTACAATCTAATAGAGTAGTTATTATTATCACCTTTCCATACTGAGAGAACTGAGACTTGGAGGGAAATAGTGACTCACCCAAGATCAAGAGATAATAAGTGATAGAACTTGGATTTGAACCTAGGTTTAACTCCAAAGCCTGTGCTCTATGTAATAGCTAATCTCCCATGATGGCTCCCCAAGGAACACCTCTTTGTGCCCTTGTGTGGTCCCCCTTCCGCTCTTAATCTAATGTGACCCTGTGAAGCCAACAGAACATGACATAAGTGATGCTGTGACTTCCAAGGCCAAGTCATAAAAAGCCTTGTACCTTACACCTGGGTCTTTTGGAATGTTAACTCTGGGGAAGGCAGCCACTATGTAAGAAATCTAGGACTCCCATGCTAAAAGGAAGCGCCAAGTAGCCATGTGGAGAGAGAGGCCTGACAAGCACCCGCCCACTCCCCCCACAGCAGTTCCGGATATCCCAACTAAAGTGCCACACATGTGAGTGAGCATTTCTTCTTGGATGACTCCAGCCCCAGGCGTCATGCAACTCCATGAGATCCCCTTCCCCCAGTGAGAACTGCCTAACCAAGCCCAGCCAATCCACAAAGTAACGAGACAGAAAGATTGATTGTTTTAAACAACTAAATTTGGGGATGGTTGGTTATGCAAGAGATAACCAAAAATACATTCTAAGCAAACAATACAAATAAAGCAATACATATTTGGTGTTTATTCCTTTTCCTTTTCTGGTAAGCTTGCTCATTAAGATCATAACTCAGTGGGTATACTACATCAGTTGGGGCAACGGGTTTTATGACACACTCAGAATGTGCTGCTATGCAATAATACTGCACAATTAAAATTATCATCTTAATAAAGATATCCTGGGCAACTGAAGACCTTTGAGCATATGCCAATTCCCCAATTACTACATTAACAGTTAACAAAAAATAGATACTGAGCAAAGAAACATCTTCAGAGTTCTGAGCTCAGAAATCACAGACATACTTCTTGTGGCTTTCTCTTCCACTAAATCAAACTCAGTGTGAGTCTCAGAAGTAAACTGTACAAACTGACAGGAAAAAATTTTATCCTATATGCAATCAACCAACAGTCCCCTGTGTTGAATCAAACACTACTTGCAACTGGTTACACTTAAAAAACAAATGGTATTTCCTCACTGAGACAAACCAGGTATAAACTGTTTACAGTGTGACTTCAAGCATCACTACTGCAAACACCCCAAGAATCCTTTAAGATTTCATTCTATTTAAATATTTATTTAAGGTGTTATTGGGGACTTCCCTGGTGGCGCAGTGGTTAAGAATCTGCCTGCCAGTGCAGGGGTCATGGGTTCGAGCCCTGATCCGGGAAGATCCCACATGCCGCGGAGCAACTAAGCCCGTGTGCCACAACTACTGAGCCATGTGCCACAACTACTGAAACCCACACGCCTAGAGCCCGTGCTCTGCAACACAGACAAGCCACCGCAATGAGAAGCCTGCACACCGCAAGAAAAGTAGCCCCCGCTTGCCGCAACTAGAGAAAGCCTGCGCGCAGCAACAAAGACCCAACACAGACAAAAATAAATAATTTAAAAAAAAAAAAAAAAAAAAAGGTTTTATTGGGAAGTCCCTGGTGGTCCAGTGGTTAGGACTTCGAGCTTTCACTGCTGTGGCCTGGGTTCAATCCCTGGTCAGGGAACTAAGATCCCACAAGCCATGCCGTGCGGCCAAAAAACAAGACTTTATTGTATTTGATAATTTGATTGCTATTCTTACCTGGATATCTACCATGTTGTTTATGAAATCTATCAACAGCCCGTAACATTAAGTATAATACTATCTCATTATCTGGATTGTCCATGCTGGAAACTGAAAGGAAAAAAATTTCAGTATAATTTGTGTAATTCATGACACAAAAACAAGGAAGGACTGAATTTACTATATACTCAAGTTTCAGAATACAAGGCAATTCTATCATAAAATTTAAATATTTTGTGACAATAAAATAGAAAATGATAAATAATTATAAAATAAAGGGAGATACGTTACTGACATAAAACCCAATTGTCTTATAGGCTATTAGCTATGGTCACATAACCTCTACTAAGGTAGTATTATGCTGACTCTAGCTCTTCTACATATCACACAACTTACTCAGTGACCTAAATAGGATTTTATGTATGTATATATTAAGTTTTATATTTGAAATTACGACTTCTTGGACAGGTTTATAGAATAAAATTTAGAGCATAAATATTTACATTATCCTTTATGTTATCACCATACACTCTACTATACATTCTGTTATACACAAAATATTTATATCCTTAGAATTAATAACCTAGCATCAAAAGGTTATTACTTACTAATTTCATCCTTGTTAATTGTATGCAAGCCATATTCTTCAGCTAAGGATCGACATCTCACCAATCGAAGAAATGCAGAATTGCTGCCTGAACACAGAAAAGACATTATGGAAGTAAATGGTTAAGATACATGACTATCCCGATTAAGAACAGGAAATTCTGTGTATCCTCTTTATAGACATGGAAGTATGAAGAAAAGGTTCTAATAGTTAGCAGAGACGGCACCAGAACACAAGTTATCTTAAATTCATGTCCTTGGCATTACAAACAGTTCGGCACTGACTACATAGGTGATGGCACTTCTCTGAGCCTCAGTTTTCACTTGTAAAATGGAGATATATTGTTTACCTTTGAGCTGTTCTGTGGATCAAAAGTGTAACTGTGTACAGTACATACCAAGCAGAATGCCTGATAGGGCTCAATGAATAGTAGTTTTTATCATTATTATGGACAAGCAGTACTGACGGAGAGTGTTATACATATTGTGCTCTGAGTATATGTAAGGCTTTAAAAAAAAAAAAAAAAAAGCAAAACACTTTGTATTATGGAAATTTTCAAACATATCCCAATAGAGACCAGAATAATAAACTCTCAAATACCCAACACATCCAGCTTTTAATCTGGTATCATATAATCTAATAGCACAAACACTAATGCATAAACACGGTGTAAGATTAGTAGTGGAACAAAACATTGAAACTAAGCCTAAACAAACATGTTGAAGAATCTTAAAATGAATAATTTGGATAAATAATTTTAAGGATGGGTAACATACAAAATATAGACTTGCAGAAACTAGGGGTCATAGCTATAGGGAAAAATCCTCAGATGGCATGTAAAACAGATTTTATTACTCTTAAACTAACTCTGAAATTCTCTGGGCCTACTCAGGAGTTATCAAGAAGACCCCAGAAGCCTAGCCACTCTGAAACTAGATGGCAAAATTTTTAATTCTATCACAGTCATTTAACACTGATCAAAGTTAGTATTTAAACCAATACTGTCAATGTACATGTGACTCAAGACTTCACACCCGAAGTCATCAGATAAAACTTTCCCAAGTTATTTAAAATGAGTAAGCTGAAAATAATTCTGTATTACTGACAATATTTTTAAATTGATCTTCATGTCTTTTTAGCATTAGATAATATGCTCTACCTCTGACCAGTGTTAGATTACCCTCTCCATTTATTATGAGAAAAAAAAAACCTTACCCAATAATTACCTATGTCAAGACCACTGAGACCATGGAAAATTTTTAATTTCAACCATTTAAAATTGCTGGGAACATTTCCCATGGCACATTTTTATCAAACAAAATAAGGAAATTAAGTCAAGGTGACTTACAGAGTAATTTTAATTCTTTCTCTGAAATGGACTCTGGTGCCTGTAAAGAGATAAATGCAGATTTTGCTCCAGTATAAAAGCAGATTAACAGAGGGTGCAGTACAAAGCCCATCACTATGACAGGCCTTCTCATTAGCAGGCAAGTGAGGACCCCTCTAAAGAAGCTTTGAGCCAGTGCCACACCTTCTCTCTAAGCCTTTTCTGGCTGGAGTTACATGCTGCAATCAGGCCTATATGGAGCTGTACTGTCCATCAAAGGCAGTGTGCCCAGCAGCTTACCTGGCCTATAGACTGAAGCAATTTGGCAACGTGATTACGCACAGCAGCAGCATCTTTCTTTGCTTTTTCACGGTAACTGGAAAAGAACAACAAAAAGCTACTATTAACGAATATTTAAATTACCAAATTTGGGGACTTCCCTGGTGGCGCAGTGGTTAAGAATCCACCTGCCAGTGCAGGGGACACGGGTTCGAGCCCTGGGCCGGGAAGATCCCACATGCCGCGGAGCAACTAAGCCCATGTGCCACAACTACTGAGCCTGAGCTCTAGAGCCCATGAGCCACAACTACTGAGCCCACGTACCACAACTACTGAAGCCCGCGTGCCTAGAGCCCATGCTCCGCAACAAGAGAAGCCACGGCAATGAGAAGACCGTGCACCGCAACGAAGAGTAGCCCCCACTCGGCACAACCGGAGAAAGCCCATGCGCAGCAACAAAGACCCAACACAGCCAAATATAAATAAATAAATAATAAATTGCCAAATGTAAATATCACCATGAATCAAACAAAAAATGTCTTTCCCTTTAATGAAAAAATACTGATCTGAAAACACATGAAATGTGACAATGCCATGGAAATGCTACCAGCACCTGTTAGTGGTTGCTGATGGATTCTTGGACTGCGCTAATAACCTAGGCTCCCTCAATAATTAACAGCACCTAACTTAAAAACTGCCCTCCTAGAGAGATCCATGATCCATGCTTCTCTGACAGAGGACCTAACAAAATATGTTGCAAAAGAACACAATCTCCTTGAAATCAAGTCCAAGGAAAGTTAAATACTTCAAAACTATCCATCTACAAATTCATGTAAAACTTTTAAGTCTATTTACATTTTCACCCTCTAGAGATGATCAGTGTTAAGCTGACTGCCTCTGATATGAGGTCATAATTCTTTTGTCCTCAACTGACTTTTCCCAAGTTTTAGGTAGTTGAACTTTTAGGCTAGGGCAATAAAGATGTGTTAGAGAATGACTGAGATGAAGAGTACACTCTGTCTAGGGAACAGAGACCTTCTCTGAGTGCCATTATCTGGCCCCTGAAGAAACAAGGCCAGTGGCCCTGGATTCATCAGCACCATGCCCGAAGTACACAAGGGTAATATCCATCGAGACCTGTCCTTATGACAATCTACCTGGGTTCAGGCTAGTGATACCTGGATAGCAGGTGTCTATCTATAGTCATGAACTCTTTAAACTATGAAAATTAATGACAAAAAATTCATCAAAACTAAAGACTTCGAAGTTTTAAATTACAGATAAAAGAGAGTATAGGGCCATGGTTAAGAGTACAGAGGTGAGTTTCATAGATTCAAATCTTGGTTTTGCCATTTCCCAGTTGTCAGACACTGAAAAAATTACCTCTCCTATGTCTTAGTTTTCCTCACCTGTAAAAATGGGACAATAATAGTATCTCTCTCATAGGGCTGTTGTGAATATTAAATTAGTTAATACATAGAACAGTTGATAGCACAGAGTTAAGTGCTCAAATGTTAGGTTTTATCTTGAAATATGAAAAATAAAATCTGACCCCTCAGGGGGTATGTGGGAACTCTATATACTTTCTGCCCAATTTTGCTGTGAACTCAAATATTCTTAAAAATAAAATATATTTTTAAAAAATCTGCCCCCTAAGTTTTTTAGCTTATTTTTATAAATTTATTTAATTTATTTATTTTTGGCTGCATTGGGTCTTCATTGTTGCACGCGGGCTTTCTCTAAGTTGTGGCGAGTGGAGGCTACTCTTCGTTGCGGTGCGCGGGCTTCTCATTGCAGTAGCTTCTCTTGTTGAGGAGCACGGGCTCTAGGTGTGCAGGCTTCCGTAGCTGTGGTTCACGGGCTCTAGAGCACAGGCTCAGTAGTTGTGATGCACAGGCTTAGTTACTCCGCGGCATGTGGAATCTTCCCCGACCAGGGATAGAACCTGTGTCCCTGCATTGGCAGGGGGATTCTTAACCACTACGCCACTAGGGAAGTCCCTTATTTTTAAAGTGATAAGATTATAACAGGTTTCCATTTGATTTCTGATTTCTGGTAGGCTGATAAAATATGTTCATCTCTAATATAAACAGACTGATTTTTCTACTACATAGTTTGAAAACAGGTGACTTACACATTTTGCAGTTTTATATATTTGCCTGAATCTGCAATCATATCAGGAATTGTGCCTCGAACAGGTAAATTTCCTTGACCCTCTTTGGCCACAAATTCCTTTAAGGCACGAGCTAAAATCCAAAATGTCGGAGTCTAAAAGAAGCAAAAAAAATTAATATTAAGTGACATCTGAATTTGACCCAAAGGTTAAGGTGGCACTATTTTTACTTTTTTTGTTATTGTTACCTGTTTGGTGATATTTATGCAGCGATCATCATTAAATATATCTTCAATACTGCTTGGGATCTAACAAAGGAACATGAAACATTTACTTATACTAAGAATTAATATAAGTTCACTTTTATTTTCACTGCCCACTTTAACTTTCACTGCAATTTTCCAAACAAGTTCAAAAACAAACTTAGACTTTTATTCAGAATCACCACCAGATAGAGATTTGTTGGGGAAACAGCAAATGGAAGAAAGTCCCCTCCTGCCCACTGCTGTTAGCATTAAAGACTGACCTATTCTCTTACATCATAAATAGAGTAAAGAAGGAGCCTAAGTAAATCTTTTTATAGTCATATTTGAAGACAGAACAAAGATAACAGACATTAACACCAAGCTAGATTTGTAGTCCTTCATGTTTTTCCATCTTTTCAAAAATCTGAAACCCTTACACCCTAATTAGTGACTGCTGAAAGAGACAACCACTCTGACAAAAACAAGGTAGTTAAATTAAGGACGTTTAATGCTAGCAAGAACATCATACATTAATAAAAACTATAGAAATCTTAGGCTTTGATTCTACTGTTGTGTGGAAAAAAGAACTTTCTTACTGGTAATTCCTAACTGCTCTCTCTGCTTCCACTCCCAGTCCCCTACAGTCTTTTGTCCTCACAAGAGCCAGAATAATTTTTTTAGAAATATAAATCAGGTCACTCCATTCCCCTGCTCAAAACACTTTAGTGGCCTGCAGTGCCTTTATGATCAGGCCCTTTCTGCCTCTCCAAACTTAAATCCCTCCCACCTCTTTCCCCCTTGTTTACTTCATTCCAGTCACAGTGGCTCTCATACTGATCCCTGAACAAATGCCGAGCATCATCCCACTTCTGGGCCTTTGCGCATGTGCTTCCTTGGCCTGAAAAGCTCCTCCTCCAGACCTCTGCATGACACTTCACTTAGGCTTCTGCTTAAACACATTTCTTTGAGAGTCTCCCTGGCCCCCTCTGATCCCAGACCTCCTCTCCATCATGCTCTACCCCTTTGTTCTACTCTAATTTTGTTCACAGCACCTGGTACATTTGTCTGTTTGCTTAGTTCACTGTCCCCCAACCATGAGAACCTTGTTTTTTTTTTAATTGGGGTAAATTTTACATTCAGCAAGATGTACAAATCTTAAATGTACAATTCAATGTTTTTTGATAACTATACACATACTTCTAACCATCACCCCAACTGAGACACAGAAAATTTTCATCACCCCAGAAAACTGTGTGATTCACAGAGCACACACTTTTTTCGTTACGCGGGCCTCTCACTGTTGCGGCCTCTCTCTCCCGTTGCGGAGCACAGGCTCCGGACGCGCAGGCTCAGCGGCCATGGCTCATGGGCCCAGCCGCTCCACGGCATGTGGGATCTTCCCAGACCGGGGCACGAACCTGTGTCCCCTGCATCAGCAGGAGGACTCTCAACCACTGTGCCACCGGGGAAGCCCAGAGCACACACTTTTAATCACTCAGCAACACTACCTCATTGTCTCCAAAAAGTATGTAATGACACCTTGAGTGCTTTCCTAACTTGAAAGGTAGCATTTTTTCCTGTTTTAAATTATAAGAAAATTCTGGGAATTCCCTGGTGGTCCAGTGGTTAGGACTCACACTGCTGAGGGCCCGGGTTCAATCCCTGTCAGGGAACTAAGATCCCACAATCTGTGTGGTGCAGCCAAAAAAAGATTAAAAAAAAAAAAAAGTTAAAAAAATTATAAGAAAATTCTAACTTATACTACCCGTTGTATTATTCCAAAGTTCCCCAAAAAACTCACTGGCCAGAATTCAAAAACAAAACAACAGGGCTTCCCTGGTGGTGCAGTGGTTGAGAGTCCGCCTGCTGATGCAGGGGACACAGGTTTGTGCCCCGGTCTGGGAAGATCCCACGTGCCGTGGAGCAGCTGGGCCCGTGAGCCATGGCCGCTGAGCCTGCATGTCCAGAGCCTGTGCTCCGCAATGGGAGAGGCCACAACAGTGAGAGGCCCACGTACCGCAAAACAAAACAAAACAAAAAAACAAAGGGCATCTAAACTAGGTTATCCTCCAAGTAATTTTTAAGGTATACAATGTCATTAAGAACATCTTCCAATATATCCAAATAATTACTGTCAAAAGCAAAGCAGGGTAAGATTTAACTTTTCAGGCAACACTATTTTGGACCAGCAAAATACCACCTTCATTATATAATTCCTACCCCCAAACACTTATTATTGACAAATCATGTACTTCAAACAATTAATTTATATAAATCACTGTATCAAATTATATGCTGAAGCACTGAGATCCATTTTAACAAGGACAATACAGAATCTTATTAAAAGAATATTCAAGCTGTATTACAGATATTAATTTCTAACCAACTCTACAATTTGAGAAATATTAAATCTAAAATCAACTTTCACGTATGAGGACTTCAGAAAACACCTTTCATTTGTGAATACCTCAGCAGCTCTTAATACCTGAGTTGTATTTAGTGCTGTGTTCACATTTTTAATAGCTTCTTCAAAATTCTCTTCATCTTCCAGAGCCCCATTTTCATTCTTTAGAATTCCTATTAAAATAGAAATTGATTAGCAAACAACAGCCCTTTTCTTTTTACACTTTCTCTCCCCCCAGCATTATGGAGATAACCTTGTCAGATTCTGAAGGGAGGATTATATACTGAACCTTAAGAAGAAATATGGCTAATCACTAGTCATTCTTAAAACTACACAAGGAGTGGCTCCTTAACCTCCCAAGGAAAATAAAATAAAAGCTCATTGGGCTTCCCTGGTGGCACAGTGGTTGAGAATCCACCTGCCGATGTAGGGGACACGGGTTCGTGCCCCGGTCCGGGAAGATCCCATATGCTGCGGAGCGGCTAGGCCCATGAGCCATGGCCACTGAGCCTGCGCGTCCGGAGCCTGTGCTCCACAACGGGTGAGGCCACAACAGTGAGAGGCCCGCATACCGCAAAAAAAAAAAAAAAAGCTCAGGATGGGGGCTTCCCTGTTGTCGCAGTGGTTAAGAAACCGCCTGCCAATGCAGGGGACACCGGTTCAAGACCTGGTCCAGGAAGATCCCACATGCCGCGGAGCAACTAAGCCCGTGCGCCAAAACTACTGAACCTGCACTCTAGAGCCCACGAGCCACAACTACTGAAGCCCACGCACCTAGAGCCTGTGCTCCTCAACAAGAGAAGCCACCGCAATGAGAAGCCCGCGCACCGAAGCGAAGAGTAGCCCCCGCTCGCCGCAAGCAAAGAAAGCCCACGTGCAGCAACGAAGACCCAATGCAGCCAAAAATAAATAAATTTTAAAAAAGAACTCATGATGGCATCATCTGACAAAGGTGTTGACAGAAATCCAATAAACATTAGCTTCAAGCAATATGCTTTTCAAACTTTATACATTTAATCACATCCCATATTACCTTGTCTAATCAAATCTCTGAAGTCTTCTTTTTCTTTATACGTTTTAGGTATTCGTCCATTTGTCTAAATTGGGTTAAAAAATTTTTAATCTAGTTGTAAAAACTCAAAATATGGAAATTGAAAGTCCAGTTTCCCCCTATCCATATGAGATTTCATCAGCAAATCTATACCTCGGTGAAATCAGCTGACTTGATAGAAAACAGAAACTGTGGGCCATTTCTCTACATTCATTCCCCCCTGCCAGTTTCAGAATGACATCTGTTCAAATTTCATTTTGTTAATAAAAATGTCAGTATCAAAAGAGAAACTGCTAGATTTAAACTAGCAGTTTAAATCAGCTGCCCTATAACCACATAAGGAAAAAAAATCAATGTCCCACCCCCTCCAATGAAATTCTTTATAATAAACTGAAAAAATACAGTCACATATGGAATTTCTTTTTTCAAGAAAGGACATACTTCACTATACCACTGTGCTAAATATTTAGCTATGATCACAATCCATGGAGTGTGGCTATGGTCCTAAAAATAAAAGAATCAAAGGAAATATCAGTATTAGTTAACATTAATTAGTTAACATTTATTTTTCACTATACCATATCATTTTCAACAAATTCAACAATATTTATTAAATTCAATCATTCAGCAATGTTTACATCTCTCAGTATATGTGGAATAATGAACGAAGGAAAATGAACTGGGTTAACAAAAATTGCTTTACAAAGATTTTGAAGGCAGTGTCCAATTTAATTCTAATAAGGCAGGTATATACTATGATTGTCCCCATTTTACCATTAAGAAAACTGTCTCAGGGACTGCCACCCAAAAACAAAGCTCAAGTATCTTGATTTCAGATACCAATCCTAGACTAAGGAAAAGGGATCCTTTCTGTGTTTTCTGATGAACCAAATACCTGCATTTAATTTATATGTGTATATATATATATATATATACATATACATATATATATATATGCCTTAAATTACATGGCCTGTTATAAATATCATTATTTCTATAA
>NC_041230.1:37231924-37248743 GCF_002837175.3 Physeter macrocephalus
TGTGTTCCAAGGATGGTAATGCTGGCAGAAATCTGTATCTTTCCCTCAGATTTAAATCTGTAAATGTTTGTGCACAGATGATATATTTCTCAAATATAATTTTACCAACACTTGTACTATGCCAGTAGAATCTAGGGGAAAAAAAGCATTTTAATGAAAAAAAAATCCTGCTAGTATATCACTGTATACCACTGGGATAAATAAGTACTCCAGTGAATTTAGAGAAAAGATAACCTGTGTTTTCTCATCCATAGAGCTCAGGCTACAGGGTCTCTTATTTCTCTTCCTCCTTTTTTATGATGTCTTTCTGATAACCATTAGCGTTTATTTCTGTGCCCATAGGACTAGAAGCAAAGCAAATTGAAGGAATTTCCCTAAATGTTAATTATTTGCCTCTGCTCCTTATATTGGATCCAAAATCAGTGTCTCTTCTTCCACATGCTCTTGACCTTGTTACATCCTAAAGCAGCTTAGTTCTCTTCCCATTCAAACCCAGCTTTGAGAAGATGAGTGGTTAAGCCTTTCAAGTTAGGTATAATTAAGTCCTGGCTTCATAAACTACTTCATTTATTACTCTGTAACTTTGGACAAGTTATTTTATCTTTATGGTCCTCAATTATAATGTGAGTTTAATACATATCTCCCAGGGTGGCCCTAGTGATTAAATGAAATAGTGTATATAAAGTGCTTAGCTCAGTACCTGACACAGTTACTCAAAAATTCATTCAGAAGTTCTTTGTTGAACACCTGTTATATGTATTGAGTGAACACTGTCCTGGGCACTTGAGATGCATCAGTGAACAAAACAAAGATCCTGCCCTAGAGGTTGTTTTATGGAAGGAATGGAGGAGTAGGCAATATGCATAGTACATAAGTTATGTAATATGTTACAGAGTGGTAAGTGCTCTGGAAAAAAAAGGAAAATTGGAGTAAAATAAGGGTTATCAATGAACAGGAATGTCTGTAATTTTCAGTAGGATAGTCTGGGTAGAGAAGGTCATATTTGAGTGGAGACCCGAAGGAGGTTAGGGAATGATGAGCCATGCAGATATCTGAAGGAAAGATGTTCCAGACAGAGGACTCAGCCTTGTAAAGGCCCTAGAGTGGGAGCTTGCACAGTGTGTTTGTTAAACAACAAGCGGGCCAGTATGGCTGGAGTAGACTGAGCGAGGAGGAGAGTAGTAGGAGAAGAGATGAGGGAGATGTCAAGGAGCCGGTTTACGTGACTGTGGGAGGCCATGTAACAACGTGGACTTTGTTCTGAGTGGAGTGGGGAGTAGTTTCTACTTTTTGAGCACATCAGTGATATGATCTGCCTTAAGTTTTGAAAGGATCACTCTAGCTGCTGGGTTAACAACAGGTTTAGGGGGCAAGAGTGAAGCAGAGGGACCAGTTGGGCTATTGCAGTAGTCTTGGTGAGAGACTAGGGTGGTAGCAATGGAAGTGGTGAGAAGTAGCCATAGTCTGGATGTATTTTGAGATAGAGCCAACAGGATTTGCTTATGGATTGGATGTGAGGTGTGAGAGTCAAGAATGACTCCAGGGGCTTCCCTGGTAGCGCAGTGGTTAAGAATCCACCTGCCAATGCGGGAGACACGGGTTTGAGCCCTGGTCCGGGAAGATCCCACATGCCATAGAGCAACTAAGCCTGTGCACCACAACTGCTGAGCCCGCGAGCCACAGCTACTGAAGCCCATGTTCCTAGAGCCCGTGCTCCGCAACAAGAGAAGCCATTGCAATGAGAAGCCCGTGCACCGCAACGCAGAGTAGCCCCTACTCGCCACAACTAGGGAAAGCCCAGGGGCAGCAACGAAGACCCAGCTCAGCCAAAAATAAAATAAATAAATAAATAAATTTTAAAAATAATCTTTAAAAAAACGAATGACTCTGGGCTTCCCTGGTGGCGCAGTGGTTAAGAATCTGCCTGCCAATGTAGGAGACGCGGGTTCGAGCCCTGGTCCGGGAATATCCCACATGCCGCGTAGCAGCTAAGCCCATGCGCCACAACTACTGAGCCTGCGTGCTGCAACTACTGAAGCCCACGAGCCTAGAGCCCGTGCTCCACAGCAAGAGAAGCCACCGCAATGAGAAGCCTGGGCACCACAACAAAGAGTAGCCTCCACTCGCCGCAACCAGAGAAAGCCTGTGTGCAGCAACGAAGACCCAATGCAGCCAAAAATAAATAAATAAATTAAAAAAAAAAAAGAATGACTCTAATTTTCTGGTTAGAGCAACTGGGAGTATGGGATTGCTTTCATCTGAGATGAGAAAAGCTGTGGGTGGAGCAATTTTGAGGAGCAGTTTAGGACATGTGAGTTTGTGGTGGTAGCTTGTTGCAGCTTCTGTTTTCTCACCACCCACCCTTAACTTCTTAAGTTATGGCACTGCTTTTTCATAAGTGACCCTTTGCTTATCTCAAGAGTTCAGTGGCTTTTTTTTTTTAATCAACTTTATTGAAGTATAGTTTACTTACCAAAAAATGCACCCACTTTAAGTGTATAATTTGAGTTTTAACAAATGTACACACCCATGTAAACACCACCCACAATCCTGATAATGTTTCAGTCCCCTCGTGCCCTTTTACAGGAATCTGGGAGTGGCTTGGCTGGGTGGTTCTGGCTCAGGGTCTCCTAGGAGATTGCAGTCAACCTCTTGGGGCTGTGCAGTCTCTGAGGGCTTGGCTGGAGCTAAAGGATCCCCTTCCAAGCTCACTCATCACTTTTGGTCAGTGGCTTCAGTTCCTAGTCACATGTTCCTCTCCATAGAGAGAAAAAGAATGAGGTCACCCTGCTTTTTATGACCTATTCTCTGATCACTTGTGTCTTCTCCTGTTCATTAGAAGTGAGTCACTAAGTCTAGCCCACACTCAACAGGGAGGGGGGTGGTTTATTCACAAACACGAGAGGAGGCTGGGGTCATTGGGGCCATCTTGGAGGCTGGCTACCACAATGTTCACTTAAATTTGATGAATTCAGAAAAAAATTAGAATGCTAATAGGAAACAGAAGCTCCATAGTCTCTCTGATTTGAAATATGTCTTTATGATCTAAGAAAATGGTCTTAGCAAAACCAGTCCTTTTATTCATTCTTTCTACCTTTGTGTTTGTAGGAATATTTTCAAACCAAGGGTCTTCAGTAAGAAAGGTCTGTTAATGGATAACTGACCATCAAGTCAGAGCACACAATTTTTTTTTTTTTTTTTTTTTGCTGTACGCGGGCCTCTCACTGTTGTGGCCTCTTCCATTGCTGAGCACAGGCTCTGGATGCGCAGGCTCAGCGGCCATGGCTCACGGGCCTAGCCGCTCCGCAGCATGTGGGATTTTCCCAAACCAGGGCACGAACCTGTTTCCCCTGCATCGGCAAGCGCACTCTCAACCACTGCGCCACCAGGGAAGCCCTATTTGAAACTTTTGCACCAAGGTATCTAGTGAGTTGTCTACATTGACTCTTAATAAGGGTCTTTCTTAGAAGAGGTTTAAAATAATACAGTGTAGTGGAAAGAGCTCTGGGTATGAGTCAAAAGACAATCATAACTGGTTTCCTTACCTGTAAATGGGAATCAGAATGTCTTCCCTATTCATATACCTCATGTGAGGATTAAATGAGGTACCAGAATATGTGAAAATGCCTTTTAAATTGTAAAGCCCTATCCAAAGTTAGGCTATTTGATGGGTTTGTAGGGTGAGATTATAGATAGATAATCAAGGAGTTTTAGTGCTGTAGAGTGCCTTAGGTCACCTTCACTTCAGGTAGCTCTACTATGTTGGGAGACTGCATCTTTCCCAGGTGGTCCATCCTGGTATTTTATAAACAAACAGCCAAAATGTTTATAATTCTTCCTTAACTTAAACTGCTTTCCTCTAATTTAGCTGTCAGAAGACAAGGAATGGAACAGATAGAATTGAAAGCATTTTTATGTTAAATTTTTGTAGACCAAGCAATACCCAATTCATTTGATCTTTCCTCTTAGAATCTATTTCCAATTGATTTTTATTTCAAACAAATGCAGATGATTATGGTTGACCATAAGTTATTAGTCTTGAGTGGTCAGATTAATGGTTTTTGCATGCATTGTGTTGTTGAAAGCCTCCTTAGGTTTTTAAATTAATGATTGTTTATGCTTACTACATGATCCTAGTTTGTGAGCATAAGGGGTATGAAAACACTTTATAAACTGAAAAAATGAACCTTATAGTGCTACTGTTTACCATTTTGTCTATGGAAATTGAATATGCTATCTAGTTTTATCTAGATATATCTAGAATATACTATCTGGTCCCAGAAGAAGCAGTTAAACTTTATATGGTTGTTGCATTGCTATTTATACCTTATGATTTTAATTGATAGTCAGGTAGTGTTAATAGCAGACATTGAGAGTAATTATAATGTGTATGGCGTTAGAGTAGGTACTTTTAAACATTTTTGATAAGTTATGTGTTTTACTTTTTTTGTCCTTTCTGAACATTTATACTTAAAATGAAAATCTTTTATCATTCATTTTCATCAGCATAAAATAACAAAGCAAAATTTAACAGCATTTGATTTAATGCATGAGGACAAACTCTTGTTTTAAATGTCTTCAAAGGTCTGTGACTGCTGCTTCTGGAGTGTTTTGCTTACTTGCTTGCGGGATCTTTGTCCCAAAATAAATATTGTGTCTGTTTATATAGCATCCACAATTTGGCAGAGTTTAGAGGACTCCTTGATGTTAGCTTTGAGAAATCTGTATTCAAGCTGAGCAGCCAGTTCCCTCTCCTCCTTAGACAGCCCAGTCACTCCAAATAAAAGATATCTGGGGTAACGCTACGGGATGTGGTTTCCCCAAGAGAAATTGAGGCAACTTTACAACTAACTTGTCAGATCTAGACTTTAAGTATTTCAATTCAACTAAAACATGAAGTATATTTTCCAGCACTTAGTTATCAACAGTTCAGTGCATTGAAATAAGTAATCTGGGCTTTTAAAAAAGTTTTATTTTCAATAATTTTTTAAAATAAATTTATTTTATTTATTTTTGGCTGCATTGGGTCTCCGTTGCTGTGCATGGGCTTTCTCTAGTTGTGGCGAGAGGGGGCTACTCTTTGTAGCGGTGCATGGGCTTCTCATTGCAGTGGCTTCTCTTGTTGCGGAGCACGGGCTCTAGGCGCGCGGGCTTCAGTAGTTGTGGCACACGGGCTCAGTAGTTGTGGCTTGCGGGCTCTAGAGCGCAGGCTCAGTAGTTGTGGCACACGGGCTTAGTTTCTCCACGGCATGTGGGATCTTCCCGGACCAGGGCTCGAACCCGTGTCCCCTGCATTGGCAGGCGGATTCTTAACCACTGAGCCACCAGGGAAGCCCTATTTCAACGATTTTTAAATCCAAGAAGAGTTGACTGACTTCATGAAGAAATAATAATGTTTAAAAATGAGAATATCATAGTACCTTCCAGTTAGAGTTACATTAATTTTCATATATGGTAAATGTACCTCTGAAGTATTTGAAGATAATGTACTCTTTTTTTTTCTCTCTTTTTTCTCCCAGGTTTTTTGAGATATAATTGATATACAGCACTTATCTTTTCCCCTTTTCTTGAATTGCATTATTTGCCTAGATTTACCTTTTAGTGTAAAGATAACATTTTAGTCTTGGCCATATCTCAGTTATATATTCCAAGTTAGAGATGTCAGAAAATATGTCTGAGAGAAACGTCCTTAATTCTTTCCCCTTTTGCTTCTGTTTCCTACCCCAATATTTTTGAATGATTAATTCAAACACTGCAAGGATGAAGACTATTGAAATGTTCAACTGAAGAAATCAGTTTTTGAGAAGAGCTGCTATATCCCAGCTTTACTGCTTCCCATTTTCTTTTGTAATTGTTTTTTTTCAATTGTCATTATTGAGATATAATTTATATACAACAGAATTCACCTATTTAAGGTAATAATTCAGTGGCAAATGTGTACAGTCATTGGTGTGATTACTACCACAATAAAGATACAGAATATTTCCATAACCTCAGAAAGTTCCCTCATACCCCTTTGCAGGCAGTGTCATTTCAGGTAACCACTATCTGCTTTCTGTTACATACTATTTTGCCTTTCCTGGAATTTCATATAAATGGAATCATACAGTATGTAGTTTTTTGTACTTAGCAACTTGCTCTTGAAATTCATCCATATTGTGTGTATAGTAGTCCATTCCTTTTTATTACTGAGTAGTATTCCATTCTTTGGAGTTGTCACATTTTGTTTATCCATTTACCAGTGATGGCCATTTGAGTTATTTCCCCTTGTTTTGGCTGCTATGCTGCTTTGAACATTTATATACGAGTCTTTTATGTAGACATTTGTTTTCATTTCTCTTGGGTAGATATATGGGACTGAAATTACTGGGTTGTTTCATGAGTATAACTTTTTAAGGAACTGCCAAACTGCTCTCCAGAGTGGCTGTACAGTTTCACATTCCAGCTAGCCATGTACGAAAGTTTCAGTTACTTCACATCTTTACTAACACTTTGTACTGTCGGTCTTTTAAATTTTAGACATTTTAGTGAGTTTGTAGTGGTATCTCATTTTGGTTTTAATTTGCATCTCCCTAGTGACTAATGATGTTGAGCATGTTTTATGTGCTCGTGTGCCATTTGTGTATCTTTGGCAGTGTCTGTTCAAAACTTTTGCCCATTTTTTGATATCAAGTTATTATTGAGATGTAGGAATTTTTTATGTATTAAATACAAGTTCTTTATCGATATTTTTGCAATTGAAGTTTTATTATGAGTCTGTTTAAAGTAGAGATAGGCTTGACTGCATATAAAACATCGTATTAGGGGACTTTGCTGGTGGTCCAGTGGTTAAGACTCTGCACTCCCAATGCAGGGGGCCCTGGTTTGATCCCTGGTCCGGGAACTAGATCCCGCATGCTGCAACTAAGACCCGGCACAGCCAGCCATTTGTGTATCTTTGGCAGTGTCTGTTCAAAACTTTTGCCCATTTTTTGATATCAAGTTATTATTGAGATGTAGGAATTTTTTATGTATTAAATACAAGTTCTTTATCGATATTTTTGCAATTGAAGTTTTATTATGAGTCTGTTTAAAGTAGAGATAGGCTTGACTGCATATAAAACATCGTATTAGGGGACTTTGCTGGTGGTCCAGTGGTTAAGACTCTGCACTCCCAATGCAGGGGGCCCTGGTTTGATCCCTGGTCCGGGAACTAGATCCCGCATGCTGCAACTAAGACCCGGCACAGCCAAATAAATAAATAAATAAATAAATATTTTTAAAAATAAAAAATAAAATATTTATTTTAAAAAAAACATTGTATTAGTAAATATAAATACAGATTCTTTCAAAACTGCTATAATGTAAATGTAATTTTGGCTTCTGTTGTGCCTCTCTTAACTTTCTCTCATTTGTAGACTTTAATGCTGCCTGGCTCATAATGTTGATAATCTTGAAATTAATGGTAGTTCCTTCAAGAGCTTGATGTATTTTTCTTTAAGTCTTGATTGATTGATTGATTGATTGATTGCCACGTTGCGCAGCACGTGGGATCTTAGTTCCCCGACCAGGGATCGAACCCATGCCTTCTGCATTGGAAGCAGAGTCTTAACCACTGGACCTCCATGTTTGGGTTTGTTTGTTTGTTTGTTTGTTTGGTTTTTTTGAGCTTGTGTTTTTTAATTTTGTTTATTATAGTAAAATACACGTCACAAAAAATTTACCATTTTAACTGTACAGTTCAGTATCGTTAAGTATATTAAAACTGTTGTGTAACCATCACTACCATCCATCTCCAGAACTTTTGTCATCTTCCTCAAACTGAAACTCTGTACCCATTACCATTAATTCTCCATTCTCCTTTCCCATGCCCCCAGCCCCTGGCAACTGCCATTCTACTTCTGTCTTTGTGAATTTGATTCCTTTAGGTACCTCATATAAGTGGAATCATATGGTATTTGTCCTGTTGTGACTGACTTATTCCACTTAGCATAATGTCTTTAAGGTTCATCCATGTTGTTTCAATGTAGTGGGTTTTTTAAAATATATATAAATTTATTTATTTTATTTTTGGCTGTGTTGGGTCTTTGTTGCTGCGCGCGGGCTTTCTCTAGTTGCGGCGAGCGAGGGCTACTCTTTGTTGTGGTGTGCTGGCTTCTCTTTGCGGTGGCTTCTCTTGTTGCGGAGCACCGGCTCTAGGCGCGTGGGCTTCGGTAGTTGCGGCACGTGGGCTCAGTAGTTGTGGCTCATGGGCTTAGTTGCTCCACAGCATGTGGGATCTTCCCGGACCAGGGATTGAACCCGTGTCCCCTGCATTGGCATTCTTAACCACTGCGCCACCAGGCAAGTCCCTCAATGTAGTGTTTTAAAATAACCTCTTTCCTGACAAAAGAAATAAGAAAAATTTGGAAAATACACTTTTAGAAAAGATATAAAAATCATCCATAACCTACCTCTTAGAAGACCATTGTTAATGTTCTGTTATATTGCTGTTCTTATTTTTTTCTGTGTATATTTAAATTTTAAAGTAAAAATTATTCTATTTGATATAGCATTTACTTTTTATCTTTGAATTTTCTGCACATCTTATTAATTGTAGGATACTTTTTTATCTGACATTAAAAAATCTATATCTTTCTGATCTTACTGTTATTAACTATCAAAGAATAGAAAAATCAGAAATAGATACCTTTGTATAAGAAAGAAGCAACAAAATGATTATCAGTGTTAATTTTTAGAATAAAAAGATGAGAAATATGGACATGGATGTAGCTAACGAGCACACATGAGTGTTCATCCATCTAGGAAATCTTTGCAAATGTAGGAAACAGTAGTCAGTCAATACTGTACACATGGCCATCATATGAAAAATCTTTTTCTCTCCTACAGAAAACTTTGGGCATTCTAGTAAAGGCGTTTTGGGGCAGAAAACGTTTATTAACTACGTCTGAATATATGGGACTCCCTTTGCTCCTGTGTACTCTAATTTCCTCATTTAAGAATTAGAATAATAATAGCAAACAGTTCTGTAGCACTGGCTATGTGCGAGGTGCTGTTTTAATTGCTACGTAGATAACATAAACTGATACTTTTATGGTCTCCTTTTTACTGAGAAGAAAGCATTTGTAAATTGTAATGCTATTTAGCTTGAGCAGACTTAGAGACTTTATTTATTTGATATTACTTCTTTGATACTTAGTTTTCTACAGAATATTAGAAGCCACAGACTAGCTAACTGTGTTCTTCTTGTTATAGACAGTGATTTGTTGGGGAGTTTAATTATTGTTACCTTCTTTTATGAAAGTATACAATGTAAATAGTTGGAAATTATTATCTACTATGAGCTTTTCAATTTAGGCTGGGCCTTCTCAAATTGATGTGTATTTAGGAACCAAGAATTTAAAATAACACTTAAAATGTGCCTTTTGGCAGTGTAACTGTGCTTTTAGGACTCTGATACTTTGCTGCGCTGTACTGTGTCCTCAGCAGGAAAGGGCCAAGTCTGGGAATGGTTGGCAGGTTGTTTTTACAGGGGAAAACCTTTCTTCCATGTATACAGTCAATACTAAGCCCTTTTGTGTTTTAAAAGTTTAGATATGAAGGCAGATTAATCTTCAGATTAAAACAAAAGGGTAGGGCTTCCCTGGTGGCGCAGTGGTTAAGAATCCGCCTGCCAATGCAGGGGACACGGGTTTGATCCCTGGTCCGGGAAGATCCCACGTGCTGCGGAGCACCTAAGCCTGTGCCCCACAACTACTGAGCCTGCCCTCTAGAGCCCGCATGCCACAGCTAATGAGCCCGCAGGCCACAACTACTGAAGCCCGCGCACCTAGAGCCCATGCTCTGCAACAAAAGAAGCCACCGCAATGAGAAGCCCTCGCACCGCAAGGAAGAGCATCCCCAGCTCACCACAACTAGGAAGAGCCTGTGCGCAGCAATGAAGACCCAACGCAGCCCCCAAAAAACAAAAACAAAAACAAAAAAACCAAAAGGGTAGCCTAGGAACCATGTGACTGCAGCATTTCCATTAGGAGAATTTAGATGTTTTCAAATAAATAAAATATTCTGCCCATATTAAATGATAATTTTTAATAAGTGTCTGGCCTCACTTGCAGAGTATTGTTTTAAATAATGGCCTTTTGGGAAAACCCTTCTAAATTTTTTGAGGGTATTGCTTATTCCAGCTTTTTAGTCCTGGCTTGCCATCCCTTTGCTATCCAGAATATTGCTGCTGGGCCATTTTTTTTTAATTGCAGTAAAATTCATGTAACGTAGAATTCACCATCTCATCCATCTGTACAATTCAGTGGTTTTTAATATATTCACAATGTGCATCACCACTATCAAATTCAGAACTTTTCAGAACTCTGGACCATTTAAAATACATTTTGACAATCTACAAACTAGCTTTTATGGTGATCACCACTAGTACTAGATGATATATACATTACTACTTCTCTTAATCCTGCACTATAGTGAAGTCTTTTATTTGATATTGGAACACATTTAATGATAACTTGATTTTACAGCTGAGGAAACTGGGGCCTAGAGAGGCTAAATAAATCTTCAGTAGTCATGTAATCTGTTTCCTAGGTAGAGCCAGGATCGAGACCCAGGTCTTTTACCCAAGAGTCTGTGTTGTTTGCAGTTTACCACACTGCTGCTAATAATCATTAGGTAAGTTGCTAGAAACTCCACATACCACTTTCCAAAGTTATTGAATATTTTGGCCCACCAAGTTATTCTTCCTGTTAATAGTGAATATTTTAATATGGTCATTTTCGACCTCATTTGATGACTTCAGAACAACCTTTAACTTCCATCTTTTTCCTTTCAACCTTTAACTTTTCTTGAATTGTTTTTCTAACAGAGTGCAAATGATATTTGTGATGATAAGCTGCTGGAAAACTACACATAATCAATTTTTTGTGTTAATATTGTGTTAATAATTTGGTAAAGTCAGCTGTAATATTTTTAGAAATAATTCTTAACAGAGTTGACTCAGAATGGATTACAATAAATAGCATCTGCCTCTTTTATTTCATTAGCTTTTTTTTTTTTGTGGAACGCGGGCCTCTCACTGTTGTGGCCTCTCCCGCTGTGGAGCACAGGCTCCGGATGCACAGGCTCAGCGGCCATGGCTCACGGGCCCAGCCACTCCGCGGCATGTGGGATCTTCCCGTACTGGGGCACGAACCCGTGTCCCCTGCATCGGCAGGCGGACTCTCAACCACTGCGCCACCAGGGAAGCCCTATTTCATTACCTTTTTTTGGTCTTAGTTAAGGAACAAAGAATTTTACAACTTAATTTTGTATGTTTTTCACTTGAAATTGTACCTCTTGGGTCAGAACATTTTAGGACTCTCTTAAAAATGCCTTCCAATGCAGGGGACGCGGGTTCGATCCCTGGTCAGGGAACTAAGATCCCACATGCTGGGGCAACTAAGCCTGCGCACTCTAGAGCCTGCACGCCCTAGAGCCTGTGCACCACAACTAGAGAACCCGCATGTCACAACTAAGACCCAATGCAGCCAAATAAATAAATAAATGTATTTTTAAAAACGCATTGTTTACTTTGAATCACAGAATGAAGATGGCAGAACTAGTAAACTGTCTACTTTGGGTTGGGGGTGGGATATTCATATAATATATACTGAAGTCATGTGAAGAGTTCATGTCATTTATTGTTGTAGATGGTTAAGGATTTAACCATGAAATTGACTGTCCAGTCTCTTTATTTTTAGGGAAATAGTCTATTTTTACATGTCCTGAAATACTTAGGAAACATTAATAATGCAGTCCATTAATGCAACTATGGTTTGGGTGAATGTATAGAGTTATGAGTTTTGGGTGTTAGCTTATACCACTTACTGGCCCTGTGACCTTCTGCAAGTGAATTATTTAATCTCTCAGTTTTAATTTCTTCTTTTAAACTTTTTCTTATTGGATGGTTGTAAATGTCAAATAGGACTTGGAAAAGTTTTGAGAGCGGTAAAGAATTTATATAAGCCTAAAGTGGTAATGCTTGTTAAACCTGAGTGAAAAAGTACCGGGAAGAGAGAGTTAAGAAATGAAGGGAGCTATATGGAGCTGTTTTGGGGTGGGATAGGGACTTCTTTAAGCAAAGTGAGTTCAAAGTAGAGGCTTGGAGTTGCAGAGAGTCCAGAAATAGCATTCAGGGTCTCACAGTGTTAAAGTTGATGGTGGTTTGTGATGCTTATGCTAACATAACATTACTTTTTTTTTTTTTTTGCGGTACACGGGCCTCTCACTGCTGTGGCCTCTCCCGTTGTGGAGCATAGGCTCTGGACGCGCAGGCTCAGCGGCCGTGGCTCACGGGCCCAGCCGCTCTGCGGCATGTGGGATCTTCCCGGACTGGAGCACGAACCCCTATCCCCTGCATCGGCAGGCGGACTCTCAACCACTGCGCCACCAGGGAAGCCCAACATTACTTTCTTATACAATGAGAAAGCCAGCAGGAATTTTTAAAAAAATTTATTTGTTATTTATTTATTTATTTTGGCTGCACCAAGTCTTAGTTGCAGTGGCCTTAGTTGTGGCACGTGGGAACTTCATTGTGGCATGCAAGATTTTTAGTTGTGGCATGCGGACTTCTTAGTTGTGACATGCAGACTCTTAGTTGCGGCATTCGGACTTCTTAGCTGTGGCATGCAGACTCCCAGTCGTGGCATGTGGAGCTCTCAGTTGCGGCATGCGGACTCCTAGTTGTGCATGCATGTGGGATCTAGCTCCCCGACCAGGGATGGAACCCAGGCCCCCTGCATTTGGAACACAGAGCCCTACCTACTGGACCACCAGGGAAGTCCCAGGAATTTTAAATATACGTCGTGAAGGACAGTTTTGTGTAAGAATATAAATCATATTGCAGATGACCAAATTTTAGACTAGACTAAAAATCTAAGGTTTTTTCTACTTAACAAACCCATGTATATCTCAGAGTATGAATGTTGTTGGTGTGTGCGCAACTTCTCAGATGGCTCACAGAAGGAATGGCTCTTGCAGACGATGGACCATCAGTGTGTCTAGGTTGAGCATTCTTGTGAAAAATGATGTTTAGTGAAAATTTGCAACACATGGCATTAACTCTGTGGGACTGTACAATAAAACCTGTATAATATTTCAGCATACTTTTTGTGTTGTAAAATTTAATACAGTGTGATTTTTATTGTCACTTAAAATACCTTATAAAGTGTCCCAAATTAGGTGCGCTATTTCTGCATATTTCACTTTTTAAATGTTTGTTATTTAATGCATTTTCTTCTTAAAAGCTAGTCATGTTTTCATTTGTTAAGTGATCTTATGAAAGAGTAGATAAAAACATATGTATGGGGACTTCACTGGTGTAGCAGTGGTTGAGAATCCGCCTGCCAGTGCAGGGGACACGAGTTTGAGCCTTAGTTTGGGAAGATCCCACATGCCGTGGAGCAACTAAGCCCGTGAGCCACAACTGCTGAGCCCGCATGCCACAACTACTGAAGCCCGCACGCCTAGAGCCCGTGCTCCGCAACAAGAGAAGCTACCGCAGTGAGAAGCCCGCACACCGCGATGAAGAGTAGCCCATGAGCAGCAACAAAGACCCAGCAAGGAAGACCCAATGCAGCCAAAAGTAAATTAGTTAATTAATTAAAAAAAAACATATGTATGAACTGATTGACTTTGTTATAAAGCAGAAACTAACACCATTGTAAAGCAATTATACTCCAATAAAGATGTTTAAAAAAATATGTATGGTTTTAGGAATAATAATAAAAGGAACATCCATGTGATGTCTAGTAGGTAGCCACTAGCCACATGTGGCTTTTTTTTTTTTTTTAGCAATATTATTTTATTTATTTTTTTAAACATTTATTTATTTATTTGGTTGCGCCAAGTCTTAGTTTGCAGCAGGTGGGCCCCTTAGTTGCAGCTCACTGGTTCTTAGTTGTGGCACATGGGCTCTTTTAGTTGTGGCAGGTGGGCTCCTTAGTTGTGGCATGCGAACTCTTAGTTGTGGCATGCATGTGGGATCTAGTTCCCTGGCCAGGGATCACACTCGGGCCCCCTGCATTGGGAGTGCGGAGTCTTAACCACTCCACCACCAGGGAAGTCCCCACATGTGATTATTGAGCACTTAAAACGTGGCTACTCTAGTTGACATGTGCTGTATGTGGAAAAGTACACACTGAATTTTGAAAACTTGGTACAAAAATAGAAGCATGTAAGATATCTCAATAATTTTTATATTGATTACACGTTGAAATAATTTTTTTTTAATTTTTTTTTAATTTTTTTTTTTTGCGGTATACGGACCTCTCACTGTTGTGGCCTCTCCCGTTACGGAGCACAGGCTCCGGACGCGCAGCTCAGTGACCATGGCTCACGGGCCCAGCCGCTCCGCGGCATGTGGGATCTTCCCGGACCAGGGCACGAACCCGTGTCCTCTGCATCCGCAGGCGGACTCTCAACCACTGCGCCACTAGGGAAGCCCTGAAATAATATTTTAGGTATATTTGGTTAAGTAACATTACTGGGATTAATTTTACCTGTTTATTTTTAGTGTTTTAAACATGGCTGCTAGAAAATTTACATTTATATATGTGAGTTGCATTTGTGGTTCCCATTATATTTATGTTGGATAGTGATGCCTTAAAAAACTCCACAGTCCTATTCCCCCCTCCACAAAAACTTCTCACTACCTTGATTAATATATTTACTTCCTTGCTTTTCTTTATCATCTTGTTCCTATGGATGTATTTCTAAACAGTGATTTGTTTAATTTTGAAAAACTGAATATAGCAAGCACAAACTTCATGGCAATGTAAATAAAGGACTATAATGTCAGTTCAACATGAAAGTTCCTAGGAGATAAGCTGAACAAAATCTCAGTGTTACTTCTGGATTCAGCTTCCCGGCGAATTTTAAAAGCCTCTGGGGAAGTTTGGGAGCCGAGTCATGAGTAGGTTATGGAAAACCTAGGGCTTATTCTGGATTTGGGGCATCTGGCACAATGTGAGCCATTGTTCACAGTATGCTGGAGATCTGGAGGAAATAATGATCAGAGGAAGTGGGCTGCTCTATATTTTCTGATTCTAGGTTCACCATGAACTGCCTCTTTTACATGAGTTTTTCCATAACTCTTTTTATTTTATAAAACAAACTCTATACCCATTAAACAGTAACTCCCCATTCCTCGACTCCTCCTTCCCCTTTGTTCCTGGCAGCCACCGTTCTTCTTTCTCTGTGATTTTGACTAGTCTAAGTACCTCTTATAAGTGGAATCATACAGTATTTGTCTTTTTATGACTGGCTTATTTCATTTAGTGTAATGTCTGGAAGATTCATCCATGTAGCATATTGCAGAACTTCCTTTAAAAGGCTGAATAATAATATTCTGTTGTATATATAGACCACATTTTGCTTATCTATTCATTCGTCAGTGGACATGTGGGTTGTTTCCATGTTTTAGCTATTGTAAATACTGCTGTTATGGACATGGGTGTGCAAATATGTCTTAGAGACCCTGCTTTCAGTTCCTTTGGGTATATAACCAGAAGTGGAATTGCTGGATCATATGGTAATTCTCTTCTTAATTTTTTGAGGAATTGCCACATGTTGTCCACAGAAGCTGTATTCTTTTTTTTTCCTTTTAAGTCTTATATCATGTAACTTTTATTTTTTCTTAGAATTTTATTTTTTTATACAGCAGGTTCTTATTAGTTGCCCATTTTATACACATTAGTGTATATATGTCAATCCCAATCGCCCAATTCATCACACCACCACCACTACACCACCACCACTTTCCCCCCTTGGTGTCCATACGTTTGTTCTCTACATCTATGTCTCTATTTCTCCCCTGCAAACCGGTTCATCTGTACCATTTTTCTAGGTTCCACATATATACGTTAATATATGATATTTGTTTTTCTCTTTCTGACTTACTTCACTCTGTATGACAGTCTCTAGGTCCGTATCACCCAATTTCGTTCCTTTTTATGGCTGCGTAATATTCCATTGTATATATGTACCACATCTTCTTTATCCATTCATCTGTCAATGGGCATTTAGGTTGCTTCCATGACCTGGCTATTGTAAATAGTGCTGCAATGAACATTGGGGTGCATGTGTCCTTTTTAAAAAAAATTGTATTTATTTATTTATTTACTTATTTATGGCTGCGTTGGGTCTTTGTTGCTGTGCACGGGCTTTATCTAGTTGCGGTGAGCAGGGTCTACTCTTCATTGTGGTGCGCAGGCTTCTCATTGCGGTAGCTTCTCTTGTTGCAGAGCACGGGCTCTAGGTGCCCGGGCTTCAGGAGTTGTGGCTTGCGGGATCTGAAGTGCAGGCTCAGTAGTTGTGGCGCACGGGCTTAGTTGCTCCGCGGCATGTGGGATCTTCCCAGACCAGGGCTCAAACACGTGTCCCCTGCATTGGCAGGCGGATTCTTAACCACTGCACCACCAGGGAAACCCATCATGTGTCCTTTTGAATCATGGTTTTCTCTGGGTATATGCACACTAGTGGGATTGCTGAGTCATAGGGTAATTCTGTTTTTAGTTTTTTAAGGAACCTACATAGTGGCTGTATCAATTTACATTCCCACCAGCAGTGCAAGAGGGTTCCCTTTTCTCCACACCCTCTCCAGCATTAGTTGTTTGTAGATTTTCTGATGATGCCCATTCTAACTGGTGTGAGGTGATACCTCATTGTAGTTTTGATTTGCATTTCTCTAATAATTAGTGATGTTGAGCAGCTTTTCATGTGCTTCTTGACCATCTGTATGTCTTCTTTGGAGAAATGTCTATTTAGGTCTTCTGCCCATTGTTGGATTGGGTTGTTT
>NC_041230.1:37249389-37250550 GCF_002837175.3 Physeter macrocephalus
GTTTTTCTTTCTCAAGATTGCTTTGGCTATTCGGGGTCTTTTGTGTTTCCATACAAATTGTGAACTTTTTTGTTCTAGTTCTGTGAAAAATGCCATTGGTAGTTTGATAGGGATTACATTGAATCTGTAGATTGCTTGGGTAGTATAATCATTTTCACAGTATTGATTCTTCCAATCCAAGAACATGGTATATCTCTCCATCTGTTGGTATCATCTTTAATTTCTTTCATCAGTGTCTTACAGTTTTCTTCATACAGGTCTTTTGTCTCCCTAGGTAGATTTATTCCTAGGTATTTTATTCTTTTACACAGCAGCTATATTTTTTTACATTCCCACAGCGGTTCCAATTTCTCATCGTTACCAACACTTGTTTTCTGGGGGGATATTTTTGTTTTTTTTGTTTTTTATTTATTTATATTTGGCTGTGTTGGGTCTTCGTTGTTGCACGCGAGCTTTTTCTGGTTGCGGCGAGCGGGGGCTGCTCTTTGTTGCAGTGCGCGGGCTTCTCATCCGGTGGCTTCTCTTGTTGCGGAGCATGGGCTCTCGGTGCACGGGCGTCAGTAGTTGTGGCGTGTGGGCTCTGTAGTTGTGGTGCTTGGGCCCTAGGGCACAGGCTCAGTAGTTGTAGCGCACGGGCTTAGTTGCTCTGCGGCATGTGGGATCTTCCCAGACCAGAGATTGAACCCATGTCCCCTGCCTTGGCAGGTAGATTCTTAACCACTGCGCCACCAGGCAAGTCCCTTTTCTGTTTTTTTGATGGTAGTGATCCTAATGGCTGTGGTGTGGTGTCTCATTGTAGTTTTTTTTAAATGCTTATAGCAGGTTTATTTTTATTATTGACGTATAGTTGATGTATATTATTATATGAGTTATAGGTGTACAATATAGTGAGTCACAATTTTTAAAGGTTATTCTCCATTTATAGTTATTATAAAATATTGGCTGTATTCCCTGTGTTGTACAATCTATCCCTGTTGCTTATTTTATACATAGTATCTCACTGTAGTTTTGATTTGTATTTCCCTAATGACTAGTGTTGTTGAGCATCTTTTCATATGTTTATTGGCCATTTGTAAATCTTCTTTAGAGAAATTTCTATTCAAGTACTTTGCCCTTTTTTTTTTTTTTTTTTTTTTTTTTTTTTGCGGTACGTGGGCCTCT
>NC_041230.1:37250625-37253275 GCF_002837175.3 Physeter macrocephalus
CATGTGGGATCTTCCCGGACCGGGGCACGAACCCGTGTCCCCTGCAACGGCAGGCGGACTCTCAACCACTGCGCCACCAGGGAAGCCCCTTTGCCCATTTTTGAATTGAGTTATTTGGGGGTATTTTGTTGTTGAGTTTTAGGAGTTCTCTATATTGATTCTGGATTTTAATTCCTTAATAGATATATGATTTGCACTTATTTTCTCCCATTCTGTGGGTTGCCTTTTTCCTCTGTTGATAGTGTCTTTAGTGTCTTTTGATGTACAAATTTTTAAAATTTTAATAAAGTCCAGTTTGTCTATTTTTTTTGTTGTTACCTGTTTCTTTGCTGTCATCCCCAAGAAATCATTGTTAAATCCAGTGTCATGAAGCTTTTATCCTTGCTTCTAAGAGTTTTATAGTTTTAGGTCTTACATTTAGGTCTTTGGTACATTTTGAAGTAATTTTTGTAGATAGTGTTAGGTAAGGGTCCAACTTCATTCCTTCTGCATATGGATATCCATTTTCCTAGCACCGTTTATTAAAAGGACTGTCCTTTCCTCATTGAATGGTCTGGGCACCCTTGTCAGAAATCATTTGACCACCTATGTGAGGGTTTATTTCTGGGTGTTTTACTCTAGTCCATTGGTCTATGTGTCTTTATGCCAGTACTATGCTGTTTTGATTAATGAATCTTTACAGTAAGTTTTGAAATCGGGAAGTGTGAATCCTCCAGTTTTTGTTTTGTTTGTTTTTTTGCGGTACGCGGGTCTCTCACTGTTGTGGTCTCTCCCGTTGCGGAGCACAGGCTCCGGAGGCGCAGGCTCAGCGGCCATGGCTCACGGGCCTAGCCGCTCCACGGCATGTGGGATCTTCCCGGACCGGGGCACGAACCCGTTTCCCCTGCATCGGCAGGCGGACTCAACCACTGCACCACCAGGGAAGCCCTGCTTAATCTTTTAAGTTCCAGGCACATTCTGTGTTAATCCATGTTATGATTTCTGTAAGAAGTACTGTTTTCTGTTTTGAACTGTAAGAAGTAGATTGGTAAATTACATTAAATCACTATAGAAGAAGCTATTTTTTACACTTACATGCAACTCAATTATGATTCAGAGGCAAGTGAGATTGAATGACTGTAATGATTATCCAACAGGCAAGCAGCTGACTATGCATTTCTAAATGAGGAGGAACATGTGACTAAAGGAGAGTGAGTCAGAACCAAGTATCTTCTACAGGAATCTGTTAAATAGACTACAGAAATGATTACAACTAAAAGGCAGGGTGCATACTTCCTTTGTGGAATATCTTGTTTTCCTGGGTGCCTGTGGCCATCCCAGTATTATTGCTTATCTGCTGATTCATTGGTGTGATCAACTGTTCATTGTCTCAAAAAAAAAATGGCTTCTTTCCCTTAGAGAGAAATCACTGTGTAAAACTTTGGTGGAAGTATTGTGTGTAAGCATTCAGTTTCTGTGGTGCTCTATATGTTTCGTAAGTGTATGTACATTGGCTTAACTAATTTTTACTATCAACTATGAAAGAGGTATTATTTAGCCTTGATTTTATATGTGAGGAATCTGAGGCTTATTAACAATCTTAAATGATTTGTCTCAAATACACTGTTAGAACCAGGATTTAAATCCAGGTTTTATCTGATTCTAAAGTACATTTAGTTTTTACTCTTCCCATGCTGTCTTGGGATTAAGCATAGTGATAATATTCCTTTCCTTTAAAAAATAATTATGGTTGATTCTCCTAATTTATGGTAGTTATCTTCTATAAAGTCCCTGCAGACATGGAATTAATGAACACCGAACAACTTCTTCTGCGGAAAATACAGAGTTAGGTTCCTGCAAGCCTCTGGTCACAACATCCTCCTCAGCCAGTTAATACATAATCTTGTTTACGTATGTTTCTGTTTAAAGACACCTTGTTTAATATATATTGTTGATTCAACATTAAACAACAAGATTTTGAGCATCTAGGTTATTTGTAACCTTTTGCCATTATTAAAAAACCCTTAAGAGTGAACGGTCTTGTAATCAAATACTCTGTGTACATCTTTGATTAAATTTTAGGATACGTTCATAGGCATGACATTGCTGGGTCAAAGGAAAATTCACACTTTAAAAAAATTTTTTATTTTTATATTGGAGCATAGTTGATTAACAATGTGTTAGTTTCAGGTGTACAGCAAAGTGATTCAGTTTTACATATATGTGTATCCTTTTTCAAATTCTTTTCCCGTTTAGGTTATTACAGAATATTGAGCAGAGTTCCCTGTGCTATACACTAGGGCCTTGCTGGTTATCTGTAGTAGATATAGTAGTGTGTACATGTCAATCCCAAACTCCCAATCTATCCCCCGCCCCCCACACTTCTCCCCTGGTAACCATAAGTTTGTTCTCTAAAGCTGTGAGTCTGTTTTGCAAATAAGTTCATTTGTATCACTTTTTTTTAAGATTCTGCATATATAAGTGATATCATATGATATTTGTCTTTCTCTGTCTGACTTCACTTAGTATGATAATCTCCAGGTCCATCCATGTTGCTGCAAATGGCATTATTTCTTTCTTTTTAATGGATGAGTAATATTACATTGTATATATATACCACATCTTCTTTTTGTGTGTGTGTGTGTGTGTGTGTGTGTGTGTGTGTGTGTGT
>NC_041230.1:37253964-37290437 GCF_002837175.3 Physeter macrocephalus
GGCCATCCAGTATTATTTGTTTATCTGCTGTTTCTTGGGTGTGATAAACTGTTCATTGTCTCAAAAAAAAAATGGCTTCTTTCCCTTAGAGAGAAATCACTGTGTAAAACTTTGGTGGAAGTATTGTGTGTAAGCATTCAGTTTCTGTGGTGCTCTATATGTTTCGTAAGTGTATGTACATTGGCTTAACTAATTTTTACTATCAACTATGAAAGAGGTATTATTTAGCCTTGATTTTATATGTGAGGAATCTGAGGCTTATTAACAATCTTAAATGATTTGTCTCAAATACACTGTTAGAACCAGGATTTAAATCCAGGTTTTATCTGATTCTAAAGTACATTTAGTTTTTACTCTTCCCATGCTGTCTTGGGATTAAGCATAGTGATAATATTCCTTTCCTTTAAAAAATAATTATGGTTGATTCTCCTAATTTATGGTAGTTATCTTCTATAAAGTCCCTGCAGACATGGAATTAATGAACACCGAACAACTTCTTCTGCGGAAAATACAGAGTTAGGTTCCTGCAAGCCTCTGGTCACAACATCCTCCTCAGCCAGTTAATACATAATCTTGTTTACGTATGTTTCTGTTTAAAGACACCTTGTTTAATATATATTGTTGATTCAACATTAAACAACAAGATTTTGAGCATCTAGGTTATTTGTAACCTTTTGCCATTATTAAAAAACCCTTAAGAGTGAACGGTCTTGTAATCAAATACTCTGTGTACATCTTTGATTAAATTTTAGGATACGTTCATAGGCATGACATTGCTGGGTCAAAGGAAAATTCACACTTTAAAAAAATTTTTTATTTTTATATTGGAGCATAGTTGATTAACAATGTGTTAGTTTCAGGTGTACAGCAAAGTGATTCAGTTTTACATATATGTGTATCCTTTTTCAAATTCTTTTCCCGTTTAGGTTATTACAGAATATTGAGCAGAGTTCCCTGTGCTATACACTAGGGCCTTGCTGGTTATCTGTAGTAGATATAGTAGTGTGTACATGTCAATCCCAAACTCCCAATCTATCCCCCGCCCCCCACACTTCTCCCCTGGTAACCATAAGTTTGTTCTCTAAAGCTGTGAGTCTGTTTTGCAAATAAGTTCATTTGTATCACTTTTTTTTAAGATTCTGCATATATAAGTGATATCATATGATATTTGTCTTTCTCTGTCTGACTTCACTTAGTATGATAATCTCCAGGTCCATCCATGTTGCTGCAAATGGCATTATTTCTTTCTTTTTAATGGATGAGTAATATTACATTGTATATATATACCACATCTTCTTTTTGTGTGTGTGTGTGTGTGTGTGTGTGTGTGTGTGTGTGTGTGTGTGTGTTACGCGGGCCTCTCACTGTTGTGGCCTCTCCTGCTGCGGAGCACAGGCTCCGGACGCACAGGCTCAGCGGCCATGGCTCACGGGCCCAGCCGCTTTGCGGCATGTGGGATCTTCCTGGACCGGGGCACGAACCCGTGTACCCTGTGTCGGCAGGCGGACTCTCAACCACTGCGCCACCAGGGGAGCCCTGTAGACACTTTTTAATGATGGCCATTCTGATTGGTGTGAGGCGATATCTGATTGTAGTTTTGATTTGCATTTCTCTAATAATTAGCGATGTTGAGCATTTTTTCATGTGTCTCTTGGCCATCTGTATGTCTTCTTTGGAGAAATGTCTATTTAGGTCTTCTGCCCATTTTTTTATTGGGTTGTTTGTTTTTTTTGATATTGAGCCCCATGAGCTGTTTGTAAGAGGAAAATTCACACTGTTGCCAAAAAATGCCCTCCCAGAATTGTTAGCCAGTTCACGCTCCCTCTGACAATGTAGTAGAACCTGGTATACACATTATTAAGATTTTTAATTAAAAAACGTTTTTTTTAAATATGTATGTATGTATGTTGCGCCGGGTCTTAGTTGCGGCACACGGGAGCTTCGTCGTGGCATGCAGACGCTTAGTTGCCACAAGCACGCAGGATCTAGTTTCCCGACCAGGGATCAAACTTGGGCCCCCTGCATTGGGAGCGCAGTCTTACCCAGTCAACCACCAGGGAAGTCCCTAATTTTTAGAATTTTTACCTTTTGTTTAGAAATAGTTACCTTGTTTTATTTTAATATTTTAGCCATTTTATTTTTTCTCAAACTTTTTTTTTTAACATCTTTATTGGAGTATAACTGTTTTACAATAGTGTGTTAGTTTCTCCTCCTCCCTCCCACCGTCCCTATCCCACCCCTCTCGTGGTCACAAAGCACAGAGGTGATCTCCCTGTGCTATGCGGCAGCTTCCCACTAGCTATCTAATTTACATTTGGTAGTGCATATATGTCCCTGCCACTCTCTCACTTCGTCACAGCTTACCCTTCCCCCTCCCCATGTCCTCAAGTCCATGCTCTAGTAGGTCTGTGTTTTATTCCTGTCCTACCACTAATCTCTTCATGACATTTTTTTTTCTTAGATTCCATATATATGTGTTAGCATACGGTATTTGTTTTTCTCCTTCTGACTTACTTCACTCTGTATGACAGACTCCAGGTCTATCCACCTCATTACAAATAACTCAGTTTCATTTCTTTTTATGGCTGAGTAATATTCCATTGTATATATGTGCCACATCTTCTTTAGCCATTCATCTGTTGATGGACAGTTAGGTTGCCTCCATGTCCTGGCTATTGTAAATAGAGCTGCAATGAACATTTTGGTACATGACTCTTTTTGAATTATGGTTTTCTCAGGGTATATGCCCAGTAGTGGGATTGCGGGGTCGTATGGTAGTTCTATTTGTAGTCAAACTTTTTTTTTTTAATGGTAGTCAGTTTTCCCATCTCCACTGGTTAAGTAAAATACCCTTTTACCATTGATTTGAAATGTTGCCCTTTTCATTTATTAAGTACTTGTATATGTGGTTTTGTTTTTTAATTTTTTTGTTTATTCCATCAAGTTGTTTCTGGCTGCCACAGCACTACTGCATATGTACTGATTGCGTTGTCACAGGTCTTAATAGCTGAAAGAGCAGAAAAATACTTTCTTTTATTCTCTTGGATAGTCTGATTCTTTTGTATGAATTATAGACTTATTTTGTAAATTCCAGAAAACATTTTGACATTTTACTGGAATTGCGTTAAAATAAGGATTACTTTGGGATAAATTGGCATTTGTAGTCTTACCATTAGAGAACGTGACATCTCACTAGTTTTTCAAGTCTCTTTCTGTGTTTCAAAAATTAGATATTTTCTTCTTATAGAGCCTACCTGTTTCGTATTAAATTTATTCTTCGTGGATACTTTTAATGCTATTTTTAAAATATAAATTTATTTATTTATTTATTTTTGGCTGCGTTGGGTCTTCTTGCTGCATGCAGGCTTTCTCTAGTTGCGGCGAGCAGGGGCTACTCTTCATTACGGTGTGCGGGCTTCTCATTGTGGTGGCTTCTCTTGTTGCGGAACACGGGCTCTAGGTGCACGGGCTTCAGTAGTTGTGGCACACAGGCCCAGTAGTTGTGGCTCACGGGCTCTAGAGCGCAGGCTCAGTAGTTGTGACGCACAGGCTTAGTTGCTCCGCGGCACGTGGGATCTTCCTGGACCAGGGCTCGAACCCGTGTCCCCTGCATTGGCAGGCGGATTCTTAACCACTGTGCCACCAGGGAAATCCCAATGCTATTTTAAAATAAGGTTTGTTTTTTTAATTTTTCATTTTATTTTCTAAATAGTTACTGTTGTAATACAGGAAAGTTGTTGGGTTTTTTTTTTTTTTTTATAACCAGCCACTTTATTGAACTCATTAATTCACTTGGTTTTTCAGTTGAATATTTTAGATTTTTCAGGTAGATAATCTTCAGATATTATATCCTGGTCATGTTTATATACAACTTTGTTAGAACTGTGGTCTTTAAAAAGAGGTTGCAAAGCTGTTGAATCCAGCTCCTTACAATTTTATTACTATCAATGGAACATTCTGTTAACCTTAGGAGTTAAGTGAGTCCTACTTAAATGTAATGGGTGAATTTAGTTTTAATTCTTCCAGTTCTTTTTGTATGCATTCTGCTCTTCCTTAGTAAAGACTTTAACTGGTGTTGGAATCTTTTTTGGGGTGATGGGATACAATTTTTAAAAAAATCATCATGTATTCCCCTCTGCCCTTATGATAATACCATGTACAAAATGACAGGTAATATACATCTGTTGAATAGGTGAATCCTTTCAAATTGAAATTATAGGAAAGCTACAAGAAAAACATTTCTAAATTCCAGGTGTATTTCTGTTCTTCTATTAATCATTATTCAGGTATGTCCTGAGGGCCTAAGGGGTACTGATCATTTCCTCTACTGTTTTCCCTAATATCTCAGTTTATTGGCTAGAGTCACAATTATTTGAGCTCTAAGAGTTTACTATAAGGAAATGAAATATTCTTTCCAATTGAAATGGGTTTTTTGAGGGTGAAGTATCTGCTTCTTGCTTTTATCAATAGCTTTGACACTTGGTTTCTGTGTATCTTGATGTTATGGCTCAGTACCAGTGTGCATGGGAGTCTTTGCAAATTTACAATTATTCTGTTTTAATTATCTTGAAATTATCTTCTTCAGAACCACTCAATAAAGGGAACTCTTTCTGCTATCCCTTTGTACCCTCAATTTCTATTCTCAGTCCAGCTACCTAGGAGCTAGAAACACTGAACATCCATATAGTATTGTAGAAGAAAGGGCAGTTGAAGATGCCACTGTTTATTCCAAATTTATATACTCTCAGAATAAGAGACTCCAGACTCAGAGATAGAACTATTTTGTACAGGTTGATAAATGGGAAACTAAGTTCTCTCTTATCCTTCCTCTGGCACATTTCAAAACCCAGGGTAACTAATGTTTAGCTGCTTAAGCAGTTTGGTCCTTTTACTAAATGGAAGGGTACTTATCATCTCTCAAGCTTGGTGCTACAAAGACCTTGGTGTCTCTGAGGGGAAAGGGAAGAATTGCATTTTTACTGTCATAGTTGAATCCTTTTCCCCTTGTACACCCTTTTGAGAATTTGGTGAAAGCATTGGACTTCCTTAGAAAAATGCACACGGACACAAACATACATTTTTACACAGAATTTTGGGAGGTTTCTGGTCTTCTTGAAACTTATCCACAAACCCAAACTCATGTGGATTTTCTGAACTCCAGACTAAGAACCTCCTGCCTTAAATAAGAACATTGCTAAAAGTTATGAGTGACCTAAGATACTGTAAGGTAATACTTCAAAATCTTATGCAGCCAACAAAGGGGAAATTTTTACTTGGGGGCCTTTAACTTAACCTTTAGCCCCAAGGCTCTTTGCATGTTTTCCTGTTTCTTCATTGGCAGTTCATAGGCTGCTCTGCTGGATTATTCTCTTCTACCCAACATCTGAAAGTTGGATTTCCTTAGGATTCTTCATGGGTCCCCCTCTTTTCTCCTTCTACTTACTGCTTGAGTAATCTCTTCCTTTCCCCTGGATTTAAATACCACTGTGTTGTTGATGGCTGCCAGATTTATATCATCAGCCCATATCTCTTCACAGAGTGCTAGAATCCTATATGCAACTGCCTGCTCAAAAATCTCCATATACATATCTTATAGATGTCACCTATGTAACAGATAAAACTTATTTTTTATTTTATATTTTTTATAATAGCTCTATTGAGATAAAATTCATAGACCATAAAATTCATCCTTCACTAAATTAACTAAAAATCCAGGGATTTTTAATATATTCACAGAATTGTGCAGCTGTCACCACTCTGTCATTCCAAAACATTTTCCTCACCCTAAAAAGAAATCCTGTACTTATTAACAGTCACTCCTCATTCCCCCTCCCCTCAGCCCCTGGGAACCACTGGTATCCCTTCTGTCTCTGTATTTACCTATTCTGGATGTTTCATATAAATGGAATCATATAGTATGTGGCCTTTTTCTGGTTTCTTTCATTTAGCATAATGTTTTCAGGGTTCATCCATGTTGTAGCATGTATCACTACTTTATTCCTTTTTAATGGCTGAATGGTATTCCATTACATGGATAATGCCACAGTTGGTGCGTACATGTTTTTGCTGAAGCTCTACTGCTACAGTGATGTGAAATTTAAAGCTACAAATGTGAAAGAAAAGTGATTGTGTAATTTGGATTGAAATAACATCACAAATACTGATACTTAGAGATTGAGCTGATTAAAAAATTGTGCAATACTTTTACCTTATTTCCAAAAGAACCCAAAATGTGAGGCTGCAGTCACTTTTAACTTTCTGTGAAGTCTTAAACACATTCTCTGATATTTTACTTTTGGAAAGATAAGCAAACTATTTTGTTATTTTTGTGTGTGATTAGCTGAATATTTACCCATTTTAAAGGCTTTATAGAATTCATTTTATATAAAACATTTAATTGTTATCGGACAGTGGGTTTAAACCCTAAGTCATATTCTAATACATTTTCTTTTCACAGTTTGAAATAAACCATCATTATTTTCAGTGAAAAATGTCTGAATGTTTAAATGACATTATTAAATTACATTACAAAATGCCAAACTAAGAGAGTTTTATTTTCTTCGTACTTCAAGGTTTAGTATTCATGAATGTATGAAAGTGCCAAGCATTTACTTTGAAGGGCTACACATAAAACTGTATTTATTTAAATGTGAACAATCTAAATAAATCACAGGATCATCTAAATATTTTAAATTACAATTCCAGGCACTAGCCTTGATTATGAACTGTAGCCATTTTCTGAACCCATTTAGGAATTTTCCAAAGCAGATCAGTGGTTTTCTTAGTCATGAGAAAATTTTTATAAAGAAGTAATAAATCAGCTGTTTAAAAGTTTGGTAATTTCATAAGGAAAATATTTTTTGACTATGGAAGTTAATATGAATAAGCTAGAATATGGAATCTTTGAATCTAAAAGATGTAAGTCATTGATGAATATAGAATCTGATCATGAAGTTGACCTTTCTCTGCTATTAGATGAGGATTATCTTTATGTTTAGTGTGAGAATTTAAAATAATGAGGTAGATTGATAAGTGAAATGCTGTGCTCCTGATTGTGTAGCACCCCCTCCTCTGTTGGAAAGAGTAAGTGGGAATCTTGATTAGTAGATGTGGTAAGTCAAGTTATATTGATAGGCAATTCAGAGGGTTATTTTAGGTTTAGTGATGTATCGAATATGAGGTTGTCACAGTTACTTGTTCAACTAGGTGCATAGCAGTGGAGTTTTAAATTCAGTGTGGAAGGGAATGAGCACTTATCAGAACAGAAGGAAATGTGTGGTTAAACGGTTTCAGCTATAACTGTAGACTGTTTCCCTTGGTCCAAATGGGAGGAGAAATGGAACTTTATGTTTTTGGCTTTTTTTCCCATTATCAGTATAAATTGATTCAGCATGGTTTATTGGGGCCCTTAACAGGAAAAACAGTTGGTGTTTACTAGTGGAGGGGAATGACTTAAATATGTACTAAGAAGGCATAAGTCCTCTAGGTTTTATTTTACAGGTGTCTCAGTAGTCATTTTTGTTGCATATTTATAATTACTGATACAATTAATAATTTAATAAGTTATTCTTATTAAACCTCTGTAAAACAAGAATGCCTCATGATTTTTCTTGTTGAAGAAACTGCTGAATTGAGTAAAGAATAAGTTGATGCTTCCAGCTTTTTCCTCAAAATGAGAAACTGCCTTACTGACTATATAATTGTAGGTAATAAATAATGCTAATTTTAGCTCACAAAAGCACTGGGATTATCCAAAGAAAATATATTTGGTTTAAGCAGATGAAGAACCTTATTTATAAAGATATATTGGATAACCTGGAATTTTGAAAACTCATTGAAGTTCTGCATCCTCTGCATTTAAAAGATCTTGTTAAGGCAGTAAATGATAAAAAAAAAAAAATCTATGCTGATTTTTATTCAGAAGCCTGTGTTAAATGAGGTAGAGAAGACCTAAAATAACAATGTTGGGTTGTTTTTTTTTTTTTTGAAGTACTTATTAGAATAAAATGGTGTTATGATGAGGGAGATTGTAAGAACTAACAAGTTTCTCTTTTCTTCTCTTTTATATTTTCTTATTATATCACAGTAAAATACTCACCTCAAGATGATAGCATTAGCACCTTTCCTTTCTTGATGGATCCTTAATTGCTCTTGAGAACAACTATATTTACAGGCAATATGAAAATTAATTTGGCGATCAAAAATGAAAGTGATTAAAATTTGGAAATCATACCTAAAGTGACTTTTGCTCAAGGGTTATTTACTTGAAACAGAAGAATTCTCGTATGTTTAGTATGCATAAATAAATGTTGTATCACTTAAGGTTCTTTGTCTAAAAGGGGTAGAAATCCACTCTGGCTAACTTAAGTAAAAAAAGAAAAAGAAAGAAAAACAGCATTACTTACCAGGAATCTATGAGGTAGCTTATAAAACTGAAAGGAAATATGAAGAACCTGACCCTGGGTGGCTCCAGGTATCCAAACAGGGAGAAACAGTGCGTGCTCTCTTCAGGGGCTAGTGAATTACAGTTGTTTTACATCTTTATGTCTTCCTAGTCAAGATTCAAAAATTAAAGCAAAGTACTTGATTGTCCTAGTAGCTTCAGCTGCAAAAGAAACAATGTCACTTCAAGTATCACCTTACTACAGTTTTTACAAAATCTGTAAAGCTTCCTTTTAAAAATAATCTGAAGGGACTTCCCTGGTGATGCAGTGGGTAAGAATCCTCCTGCCAATGTAGGGGACATGGGTTCGAGCCCTGGTCCAGGGAGATCCCACATGCTGCGGAGCAACTAAGCCCATGCACCACAACTACTGAGCCTGTGCTCTAGAGCCCGTGAGCCACAACTACTGAGCCCGCGTGCCACAACTACTAGAGCCCGCGTGCCACAACTACTAAAGCCCACACACCTAGAGCCCTTGCTCAACAACAAGAAAAGCCACCGCAATGAGAAGCCCCACTGGAGAAAGCCCACACGCAGCAACGAAGACCCAACACAGCCAAAAATGAAAATTAAATTAAACCTTTAAAAAAATAAATAAATAATCTGGAAAAATCGTGACTAGAAATAAAATCCTGGTAAACCAGATTAACTTAATTTATAGAATATGGTCAGAGGCTATGCTTTGTATACTTTCCTACAATTCTTAATTTTATAATTGTATTTATTTTTTTTCCCCAAAAAAACCCAGTTTTCATAAGTATGTCCTTTGTTTTTTATGTGTCTGATGGCTTATCATTGGTTTTCATCCTTCTTTCTGTGTCTTAGGTATATTTGAAGGCTCCCATGATTCTGAATGGAGTCTGTGTTATCTGGAAAGGTTGGATTGATCTCCAGAGACTGGATGGTATGGGCTGCCTGGAGTTTGATGAGGAGCGAGCCCAGGTAGGGTGACTTCAGGCTTTACTGACTGTGGTCCCTTTATTTACCCCTAATCTTGCCTTTGTCTGGAGATCTATTTTACCCAGTCTTTAAGAGTAAGTATACAGTGCTGCCCTGGGAGCCGCAGCTGGTCCCGGCCTTGCAGCTTGCGGGGGAGGCTGCCCGGAGGAGGCGGCGACAGTGGTGGCGGTGGTGTGTCCCTGGGCCCCTGGACCGCAGCTTCTTTACTGCCAAGTCTATCCATCTGTTCATCCATCTGTGGGGGTCCACAATGGCCACCTTCAGCCGCCAGGAATTTTTCCAGCAGCTCCTACAGGGCTGTCTCCTGCCTACTGCCCAGCAGGGCCTTGACCAGATCTGGCTGCTCCTTGCCATCTGCCTCGCCTGCCGCCTCCTCGGGAGGCTTGGGTTGCCATCCTACCTGAAGCATGCAAGTACCGTGGCAGGTGGGTTCTTCAGCCTCTACCACTTCTTCCAGCTGCACATGGTTTGGGTCATGCTGCTCTGCCTTCTGTGCTACCTCGTGCTGTTCCTCTGCCGACATTCCTCCCATCGCGGCGTCTTCCTCTCTGTCACCATCCTCATCTACCTACTCATGGGTGAGATGCACATGGTGGACACTGTGACATGGCACAAGATGCGAGGGGCCCAGATGATTGTGGCCATGAAGGCAGTGTCTCTGGGCTTCGATCTGGACCGGGGCGAGGTGGGTGTGGTGCCCTCACCCGTGGAGTTCATGGGCTACCTCTACTTTGTGGGCACCATCGTCTTTGGGCCCTGGATATCCTTTCACAGCTACCTACAGGCTGTCCAAGGCCTCCCGCTGAGCCGCCAGTGGCTGCAGAAGGTGGCCCAGAGCCTGGTGCTGGCCCTGCTGTGCCTTGTGCTGTCCACCTGTGTGGGCCCCTACCTCTTCCCCTACTTCATTCCCCTTGATGGTGACCACCTCCTTCACAAGTGGCTGCGAGCCTACGAGAGTGCTGTCTCCTTCCACTTCAGCAACTATTTTGTGGGCTTTCTATCTGAGGCCACAGCCACGTTGGCGGGGGCTGGCTTCACCGAGGAGAAGGATCACCTGGAATGGGACCTGACGGTCTCTAAGCCACTGAATGTGGAGCTGCCCCGGTCCATGGTGGAAGTTGTCACAAGCTGGAACCTGCCCATGTCTTGTTGGCTAAATAACTATGTTTTCAAGAATGCTCTCCACCTGGGGACCTTTTCAGCCGTGCTGGTCACCTATGCAACCAGCGCCCTCCTGCACGGCTTTAGCTTCCACCTGGCTGCGGTGCTGCTGTCTCTGGCATTTATCACTTATGTGGAGCACATCCTCCGAAAGCGCCTGGCTCGGATCCTCAGTGCCTGTGTCTTGTCGAAAAGGTGCCCACCAGACTGTTCACACCAGCATCGTTGGGGCCTGGGGGTGCGAGCCTTAAACCTGCTCTTTGGGGCCCTGGCCATCTTCCACCTGGCCTACCTGGGCTCCCTGTTTGACGTTGATGTGGACGATACCACAGAGGAGCAGGGCTACAGCATGGCATACACTGTCCACAAGTGGTCAGAGCTCAGCTGGGCCAGTCACTGGGTCACTTTTGGATGCTGGATCTTCTACCATCTCATAGGCTGAGACACGTCTGTGGACCCTCACAGCTCCCTCAAGAACCTTCCTCTGGGTGCCAACTCTGATGGGGGATGAGGGAAGGCCCTCTCTCTAATTTTTGACCCTCTCTCCATTCTTGACCCGCCCCCCAGTACCCCTACACACACACACACACACACACATACACACACACACACACTCTCTCTCTCTCTCTTCCATCCATGGGCCTCCCCGCCTTCCTTGTCTCTTTTTATATATAGTTTGTTGTTATCAAATAAAGTTAGGAAGTATTTTTTAAAAAGAGTAAGTATAGAAAGTCTCATGTTCTCATAATATTGATGAATTCTGAAGAGATTGAGACCCAAATTTTGGTCCTGGTTTGGGGAAAGTTTTTACTTCAGTGGTTCTAAATTGCACTGGATTACCACTATGTGCTTAGTGGCGCACTTCAAAGTGTAGTAGATGGTTCTGTTTAATATTTGTTCTGGATCCTTAGCACATTATGAGGGGGAAAAAACAGTTTAAAATAAAATGTAGGAGCAGCACTTTTGAAATGGCTGAGTGAGGAGCTTGGCAGATTCTCTCTCCAAAAAGCAGTGATTAAACTTAACAAAATTGTAAACAAACAAACAAAAACCCATTTAAGGTCTCTGGAAATTAACCAAAGGACATATATTGAGAGGCATTTATTCAAACAAAGCTAGTGAATTTCAGTAAGAACAGTGATAGTCTGGCATTTTAGTCGGGAGCTGCTCCTGTCTCCCTTAGCTCTGTGGTTCCTCAAGTTCTACCCTGGGCAGGCGGGACAAGCCATGAGGACTGGCAGCTCTGCTGTTCTGTCAGAGGGAGCTGACTTTATTTAGAGTAGCACTTGGAAAAACACATGTCCAGGGCTGTTATTGAAAACAATAGCAGTCTCTGTGGCAAACAACTGGAGAAAGCTAATGTTTCAGGAAGCAACAAAATGGCAGACTAGCCAGAAATTTATCAGGGAAACCTAGGGAAAGAGATAGCTAAAGTGAGCCTTACTGAGATCACACTTAACCTCTCATGGTCCAAAAGGCTGTGTACATGTGCAAGGCTACACCTGTTCAGGAGAGGACAGAGAGAGCCCTTGAAAGCTGCTAGTCCCTGGCTCAATACAGGGTAGACTGATAAACTCCCTGCACTTTGAAAGTAAGCCACACACAGATCCCATGGCAAAGGATTAGAAGCCTTCTAACTCAAGGTGTTTAAGTAAAACCTCTGACCAATCATTGGCTGACCACTAGTTTATGCTGACCCAGGGGCAACCCCCTAGAAAGTAAGGCTTAAAAAGAAAAAAAACTAAGCAGTGACATCAGAGGCTGCACACTGCTGGGGAAACAGACTCCACACAACTAGGCAAGTCACTAAGTAGACAAACAAAAAACAGCAACAACAAGCTGGAGGCCGGGGTCAGAATTCAGAGTTGCTACAGTATATTATCTAAAATATCCAATTTTCAACAGGAAATTATAAGACATGCAAATAAGCACAAAAGTGTGACTGATACTCAGGGGATAAAGCAGGCAGTAGATACTCTGAGGGAGTTCAAATGATGGTTCTTAGTGACAAAAGACTTAAAAGCAATTCTTTTTCAGTGTGTTCAAAGAACTAAAGGAAAATTTCTTCCTTTAAAGAATTGAAGGACAATTATGACAGTGACTCATCAAAGACAATATTAATAAAGAGATCTAAATTTTTAAAAAGAATCAAGTAGAAATTCTAGAATTGAAAAGTACAATAACTGAAATGAAAAATTCACAGACTCAGCAGATTTAAGCTAGCAGAAGAATTAGTGAACTTGAGTATAGATTAATAGAGATTATCCAGTCTCAAGAACAGAAAGAAGAAAGAACAAAGAAAAATGAACAGTATCAGAGACTGTAGGACACCAGCACGCAGACCAACATATATGTAATGAAAGTCCCAGGCAGTAAGGAGAGAAAGAAAGGGACAGAAAATACATTTTAAGAAATAATGGCTGAAAACTTCTAAATTTGATGAAAAATATTCATCTCCATATCCAAGAAGTTTAATGAACTACAAGTAGGGTAAACAGAAAGAAATCTACAACTAGGTACATCATAGCCAAACTGTTGAAAAACAAAGAGAATCTTAAAAGCAGCAAGAAATAGGCCTCATTACATACAAGGGAGCCACAGTAAGATTAAGAGCTGACTTGTCTTTTGAAATTATGGAGGCCAGAAGATAGTGTGATGACATATTCAAAATGCTGAAAGAACATGTCAGAGTATCTGATTATTAGCAGGTGTTAATTTTTCAGTTGTTTAATATTAATCCTCTTAATAAAGTTAAAATAATGGCAAGAATAAAAAGGAGCTCTCTTTTTGTTATTTCTGTTATTCCCATTTTGTTCACCATATATAGAAATATAGGAATTTTCTTCTTAAGAGATCAAAAAATTAAACCTTCCTAGTAAAAAATTCAGGTTCAAAGTTAAAATTCTTAAGAAAGAATCTCTGCTACCTTGATTTCCACAGGGATAAGGAATACCTAATTCCTTCAGAAAAACAGTAAATAATTGGCAGTTTAGAAGGCTGTTTCTGTAAGAAGTGATACAGCAGATTGAATTTATGTAAGGGTGAATTTCAGATTGAGTTGACTTCTAAAACTGAAATATTTTATTAAAGTGATAGATAAAAATTTAAAGTTTAGCCCACAGTATTTTCCATACTGATAATTTCCCAGGCTTTGTTGACCTGGTCCACAAATTGGGCTTTATCACTATAAAGTAAGTACCATCTGTTGTCATAGTGAACTAATATAATAATAGGTCTTACATAATATAAAAATTTTAAAGCAGGGGATACCAACCATTCAGTCAACAGTCAGCACTTCTCTGGAGCTTTCCCCATCCCCCAGTCTTCTGGAAGATAGTAAATGTAAAGAGGCAACGAAGTATAGAAGTTAGGAGTAGGCGCTTCATGGTCATGTAATTGTGATTCCTGGCCCCACCACTTATCAGCTATTGTGGACGGCATGTTTGTGTTCCCCCAAAATTCATATTTTGAAGCCTCGACTTCCAATATGACTGTATTTGGAGATAGGACCTTTATGGGGTCTGTTAAGGTTAAATGAGTCCTAAGAGTGGGGCCCCTGATATGATAGGATTAGTGTCCTGATAAGACATGCACAAGGGAGCTAAGCTTGCTCAATCTCTCTCTCTGCCATGTGAGAACAAAATTCTCCAATAGATGCTCAGGTACCTGGTAGGCTAAGAGATAAACAGAGGATAGTCACAATTACTTTTTTTTTTTTTTTTTTTTTTTTTTTTTTGGCGTTACGCGGGCCTCTCACTGCTGTGGCCTCTCCCGTTGCAGGGCACAGGCTCCAGGCGCGCAGGCTCCACGGCATGTGGGATCTTCCCGGGCCAGGGCACGAACCCGTGTCCCCTGCATCGGCAGGCGGGCCCTCAACCACTGCGCCACCAGGGAAGCCCCACAATTACATTTTTAAAAATTAAATTGTATAAGTGTTTCAACTGAACTATTTTCACAGGTATTGTCTTTTTGCCTTTGTTCAGAGTACCTTTGACAAACGTTGGCAAGGATGCGGAACAACAGTTGGTGTGGTGTCTGATTACATAAAGTTGATACGACATATGGCAATAAATTACTAAAACTGCACATGTGTATACCTATGATCCAGCAGTTCTGTCCTGAGGCGTGTTATGCAATGGGAATGAATACATATATTCATCAAAAGATAGGTACTAGGACATTGTAGCGGCATTATTGGTTAATAGCCAGAAAGTATAAACTGCCCAAATGCTCACTAACAGTCAAATGGATAAATTGCATGTTCATACAGAGAAATACAATGAAAATGAAAAACTACAACTAGCATACCAGTATGGGTGAATTTCACAAATACATTGAGTGTATTAAAAAAGCACATGCTATATGAACCCATTTATATAAAAGTACAAAAATAGGTAAAACTAATAATACATGTTGTTAAAAGGAAGGATAGTGGTTTATCCTTGGGAGAGGATGGTAGTTCCTGGAATGGAGGAGAGGACAACCTCTGAGATGCTGGTGCTGTTCTGTCTCTTCATATGGCTTTTAGTTACTGGAAAGTTCAGTTTCTGAAGATTCATCAAGCTATCTTTTAGGACAGTGCTGTCCAGTAGAATTCAAATGTGAGCCACATTATGTAAATTAAAATTTTTTAAAAGCCACATTTAAAAAGGTTTGAAAATTATTAATTTTAATATTTTATTTATCCCAGTATATCCAAAATATCATTTGAACATAAAATCAATATAAATACTTATTGGGATATTTACCTGTTTTGGTAACAAGTATTTGAAATCCATTGTGTATTTTCCACTTACAGACTCAAATTAGCAACATTTCAAGTATGCAGTAGTCACACGTGGCTAGTGGCTACAGTATTGAACAACACAGCCTTAAGATATGTGTACTTTTTTGTATGTGTAACTAGTTCAATAAAATGTTTTAAAAGTTTCCCACAAATGAAGGTATTTCTGAGTATAATTGTATAAACTCAAAATTGAATCATGTTTGCTGATTGTACTTTCATTTCTTTATTTTCTGTAATTTGTAGGATAAATTTCAGTGTTGTTTTTATATGTTTGATTTTCAATAATTGCAATTCTCTAAAAGCTTGAAAAACTGAAAAATTTGGCGCTTCACCATTGAATACTTTAATCAGAGATTTCTAACTAATTTTGAACAAGATATAACTGAGGACTCATTTACAAAAAAAAAAAGATCAATGCCATTTTAGGAACTAGGTTGATTTCATAGAAGTTCTTCAAAGGCTCAAATTTCTAAAATCCAAAGTGCCTGTATAATGTCATGTGAAGTTATTTGTATTCAGCATCAGCTTTGTCACAGAAATTTTAGAGTTTAGTCACTTTAACTATGGATACATAAATATATTTGTAATTTATGCAACTCTAATGTCTAAATGATTGGTAGAATACCTCACTACTTTGGATAAGAATTGTTTGGATAACAATTATGAATTTCATGTGTACCACAACTAATTACTAGTAAATTTCTATTTCATAGTTTTAAAAATTCACTGAGAATGTTATTTTTTATACAGTGTTTAAATGTTTGCTCCACCAACATTTGTATTTGTATTATCAGTTTAAGAACCGATAACTTTATCTTTATTTTTGTACTTTTAAAATTAGCAGTCACAAAAATATGTTTCACCTTCAATATAATGACCTTCCAAAAGTTCTATTTTGATTCTATAATATGATTAGAAAAATTGAACCGTATTGGGTTGAACAGATTTTCTATTTGAAGTACCTAATGACACTGATGTAAAACTGGTATCCTTTAGCTTTTTGCAGGGTTTTTCTGTCAGCAAAGCCAACATATGAACAGCTTTGCTTTTTGTATGTTGACGAGAATGTGAGTGAAAATTTAGAAGAGTCGTTTGATTTAAATAAAAAGTTATGTTTTACAGAATGGTGTTAAATGTACCGTTTGCAGCTGCACATGTTAAATTGTCGCCTTTGAAGTATATGTTGATGCTTCTTCAGCAGATTTATTTCTTTTGGTTTTCATGTGATCAGTGATACCATTCTGGTCCCCACAGAGAATAGGAAATTTCGTTATTTTGTACAAATTATGCATTCATCATCAGCTTTCTTGGAAATGAATTTGATTCTTAATTTTTCATTAAATATATACTTCTATTTTTTAAATTCATTGCACAGAAAGGTAAGTATTACCAAACTGTAAAATAAATGTAGTTGTAGATTTAGCAATACAATAAAGACGAAATCAGTGTAGCAAGAATGGTTAAGAATAGTCTGTATATATGCTCTATGAGAGCACTGCTAGGTCTTTATTTACCACATGGGTTTCACAAACACCCAGCCACCTTTTATGATGACCCCACCTGACTACTTTGTGCAGGCTGTGGTATAGACCATGGAGTAACAGGCTAGTGTAACGAGTAGCTGGTGGGGACTGGAGTGCTGAAAGCCTCCCACCACCTGAGTCTGGATAGGGTTATTTGTCCCTATCCATTTGAGCACACTTTATGGGTGAGTGTATAGTTTTATCAGTAAGTACCCTTTGTGCTGTCCTTGAAAGGGAGGTGTTACTTAAGTTCGCAACAGGAAAGGATCAGGATAACACTGGATCACTGATCATCTTTCAGATTTAACCATTTAAAGTGCAGACTCTGTTCATTGCACATACATTTCACATCTTACTAGAAAAGACCAAGATAGAAGCTGGAATTAGAGAATAGAGAGCTACCAAATCTCTCTTAGCTTATTTTACTACAAATATTAGTAATAATACTTTTTTTAATTTTAATAAGGTAAAAATCTATGATCATTGCTAGAATACACATTAGTGGCTAATAACTTCCTTAGGGAGTTAGAGTACATCTTGTGTTATATGCTGTCATTTCATCTTGTAATCCTTTACTATACTCAGTCACAACTGATAATTATATATTGATTTTTGTAATTACTTGTTCATTGTCCACCTGCCCCTCTAGACCAGAAACTATAAGGAAAAGCACCATTTGCTCCCACACATTGTATGCATGGCACCCAGCACAGTGACTTGGGCATAATAAAGACTCACGGAATATTTGTGGAATAAATGAAAAAGTGAATGAATGCACAGGACAGAAGGGATATCCTGTTATCAGCAGACCTGTCCTGGTTGATACCTAATCAAATAAGAGAAAGTCCTTGGCATTTGGGAACAGTGTTCTTTTGCAGGTGCCTCTGGCTTATGTAGTACATTCTGAGAATACAGTTGGTATTTATAGTAATGTTTATTAGTCACGTGTAAATTTTACATGTTCACAAATGCTTATAAAATAATAGCATTTATTGAATGTTGTCAGGTAGTGCACTTAAGCATTTTTATATGTTATCTCATTTAATCTTGAGATGTCAGTATTACTACTCTGTGCATTTTACATGTGAGTTTACTGAGGCTTAGAAAATGAAATACCTTGCCCTGGGTCACAGAGCTAGTAAATGCAACATAAGAGTGGAGACTTGATCACACCTTTCAGTTTTGTTTAAGTTATAGACCTTGTGTCAGTGAAAATTGCAAGTATCAAACAACCCTACTAACAGAGCCAAATACAGGATTTATCACACAGAATAAGGTATCAACAGTATGCAGTTCAGGCAATTATATTATCAGGGGCTGTGGGTCTTTTCATTTTCCTGCTGTACTATGCTCAGTGTGTGACAACATCCCCAGTATTATATTTGCAAGATGGTTGCTGTATCTCTGGTCATTGCATCGGTTCCCAGGAAGAAGGAAAGGTGACATGTCTCTTAAATGACTTTCTCAGAAGGCCCATTCATTGACTTACACTTCTGTGTCATTGACATTTCTATATCATTGGCTGGAACATAGTTACCTGGCCACCTCTTGCTGTAATGAAACTAGGACAGTGAATATTGATGACTTTTTTGGCATTGTTTTTGATATTTTAGTTTCTTCAAGTGTGCCATTGAAAATCCTAGTGTTGAGAAGTGCATGACTGCAAATCACACACTTGAGCATCCTGTGCTGTAGACAGTGAGGGAGCTTTAAGTTGGGGAGTATTGTGGTCAGATTGTGCTTTAGAAGGCACGCTCTGATGGCTGTGTTTTGGATTGGGGGATGACAGAATGGAAACAGGAAGACACTTTGAAGTACTTTGGGTGAGAGATCTTAGGATCCTGAACTAGGAAAATGTTTGTAGGAATGAAAAGGAGCCTAAAGATTCAAAAAATAGGAGGTCAGATGGATAGGATTTGGTGGTTGATTGGCTCTGTGGAGACAGGGGGAGAGTGAAGTGTCAAAGGCAGCTCTGGTTCTTGGCAGAAATGAGTGAGTAGTGCCACCATCCAGACTAAAGAAGTGTAAAGGGAAAGTGTAAATTGGTTACCTTTTAGACCCAAGAAGTTTGAAGTATCTGGGTTTCCTTCAGATCTTTATCCATTAGTTGGGAAAGGATTAGGATAGATTTGTTATATGTTACAAATAAATTTTTCTTGATAATATCCCTTGGAATTTTCTTGTTGTCTAGAAGTTTCTAACATTTGTACAGTTGATTCTGTTAATATTCTCTTTTATATTTCTGGCTTTAGTGTCATACTTAATGAGTGCCTGGCCTGTCTTATCCCCACACTGTAGAAATATTTAATAATTTCTTTTTCCTTATACTTCTATGTTTTAAATATTGACTTGATCAGGATTTTACTTTGGTGAATAGGATGAGGTAAGGACAGAAAGGGAAGAACACTTTCAGTTGTTAGAATATGACTGAACACGATTACTATTTCCATGGTGTTATAATAGAACATGAAAATACTGAAGTTTTCTTTTAGAAGTTGCTCTGACTTTTTTTATGGCTTTGATGTTTTGAGAAATACTCTGCTGTTCTTTTCTTTCAAAAAATAAGACACCCCCAAATTTTCTTTATTATAAATCAAAATTAAAATATCTGTTTCATATATTCTTATGACAGCAGGAGGATGCATTAGCACAACAGGCCTTTGAAGAGGCCCGGAGAAGGACACGTGAATTTGAAGATAGAGACAGGTCTCATCGGGAGGAAATGGAGGTGAGAGTTTCACAGCTGCTGGCAGTAACTGGTTAGTACTTTCGCCCAAACTCTCAGGCTCTATTTGTGATGTTTGTGCATAATGATTTTAAATAGTTTAGTAGTTCAATGTCTTTCATTTTTTAAAAGTTGTACTCTGTGACTTTGTGTTTAATTAAATGTAATTGCTATAAAGAAAGTCTTAATTTTAAGGTTTTACGTGAATTCCTCATTTATTGGTCCTCAAAAATAATATTTATTTTAATAAGGTATATTTTCTATTAATTGATTGATCCAAATATCTTACCTCTTTTTTCTTAATTATCTTTCAGATTATATGTAAAAATTACCTTATGTTATCATAGGATATGTATTTTTAGAACATTATTAAAACTCTCTGGGAGTAACATTATTTCCCACTTTTCTATAAATATTTGTCTTGATTTTGTAACATTATAATTTTCAGTCATTTGTATAGTCTCTTCACTAGAGGAAAATTTATTTTCAAACTACTCAAAGAATGGAATTAACCTAGACTATTTTTCTTTTAACTTTTTTATGGTAAAGTAGACACCAAATCTACATCAAAAAATATGTAGCTTAATTATTAGAAGGCTAATAACACCCTTATAACCATCCAGGTAAAAAAAATAAAAATGTGACAGTTACCCCAGTAGCCCCCTCCATGTGCACATCTAATTATGACCTTTTCCCTCCCTTCAAAAGTAATAATTTTCTCAATTTTTATAGTAATCACTTCCTTGTGTCTTTTTATAGTTTTATCATCCATGTCTACTTCAGTCTTAAACACTCAAATTTAGTCTTGTCCAGTGTTTAAATTTGATATGACTATCAGCAAAATAGAATAATTTCCAGGCATTAAAAAGAGTTCTGCAGATTGGTTGCACAACAGTGTGAATGTGCTTACTTAACACTACTGAACTGTACACTTAAAGATGGTTAAGATGGTAATTTTTATGTTTGTAATTTTTCCACGTTAAAAAAATTTTTTGAGTCATTGTTACATAGTAGAGAAAATGTTGTTTTTTCATTTACTAAATTATATGTACACTATTTAAATTAAAGTAAAAGTGTGTGTGTATACGTGTGTGTACAAAGACAGTGGTTAAGAGCCCAGACTCTAGAGCCAGATGGCAAGATCTGAATCTGGCTCTGGCACTTTGTCACCTCTGACAAATTATTTCACCTTTCTGTGGCTGAGTTTCCTCATCTATAAAATAGGGCTAATTGTGCCTATCTCATAGGGTCATTGTAAGGATTAAATGAGTAAATACATGTGAAAGCACTTTTAGAGAATGTGGCACTGACTAGGTGTCAGCTGATATTATTGGTATTATTTCATATATATGTTAAAATATTTTTTAAAAAATAAGTGAAAAAAAATCAAGCCTACTTAGTGGTTAGTGTATGAAATAAAATTATTATCTTTTAATGGTTGATATTTCCCTTTGTCAATGAGTGAATTGATTTAATAGGCTGATAGCAACTGATGATGTCCCCAAGAATACTTTCTAGCTAGGGGAAGGGACAGGAGGAATATAATGCAATACATATTTTTCTTTGAAGCGTTTACTTTTCTTTTTTTTTTTTTTTTTGGCTGCACCATGCGGCATGTGGACTCTTAGTTCCCCAATGAGGGATCAAACCTGTGCCCACTGCAGTGGAAGTGTGAAGTCTTAACCACTGGACCTCCAGGGAAGTCCCTGAAGCTTTTACAGTTCTTGTGATCGAACTTCCCATGGCATTTTATTTGAGAATCCTTGTATCTGTAATAGTAAGAAGTTTTCGAATGTATAATATGCATTTGTTAGCTTATACTTCTGAACCTTCTTGCTCATGCTGTTCATTCCCTGACTGAGAATTTACTTTTCTACCCATTCAAGGCCCAACTTAAATGTTATCTGTCAATCCCTTCTCCAATCTTCTTAATCATAATTAGCCCTTCTACTTTGTCGTTTCCAGAGCACTTCTCATTTCTATCATTGTTCTTATTGAACAGTATGTTAAAACAATTATAAAGTTGTCTGTACTGTCTGTACTCCACCGTAGTGTGATCACCAGTAAAGTGGGGCCCCTGATTTTTTGACCTCCACATTACCCACCACAGTGTTTTGTACATTGCATTTAGTTGTCAAATGGAGAGCTTTAAAAAATAGCTCCTACTCTGCCTGTCTGAAAACTAGAGCCTGTAGGTTAAAGTAGAATAATACATGTTAATGGTCTCCGGCAAGATTTTTAAATGTTTATAATTTGTTGGTTTATATTAACTAGGTAATTTATTAAGTAATGAACTCCAACTGTGTTGTGCTAGATTCTGCATTAGGGACTAGGAAATATATAGACGAAAATGCATGGTTTCTGTCCTTGAACATCTGTCAGTCTTGAGGGGAAATAGATGTATAAACAGATAATTTCAGTCTGCTTTAGCAGCACCTGTACTTAAAGGGGAACAGTGGCAGTGCAGAGGAAGGAGCACTTACATCTGCCTCTGCCTGGGGGATTCACAGGAGAATATACTTGCAGGGATTTGAAGGAAGAATGTGAGTTTGCCAGCTAGACAAGCTGGGGAAAGCATTCTGGACAGAAGGAACAGTATATGCAAAGGAGTGAAGGAAAAAGAGATCTTGCCATGTCAGAGAACATGATTGGTCAATCTTTCTAGAGCAAGCTAACATGGCTTTAAATGAATATAAGAATTGTTTTATAAAAAGTGCTGTTCAGCTACATTATATTTGAAGAATAACTATTTGACAACTAATGGAACAATTAGGAGTTTTTTTATATGATTTGCTTTAAATAAAATTCTAGATTAGTTGAGGCTAAGAATTGTCTTCTCTAAAATGATAATTTGATTATTATAAATAATGTTACTTGAAGAAAAACATTTTGGTGTGTGAGTTTATATGTGCGTATGTTTGTATTTGTGTATGAACAAAAATGTAGTCGGTTGATAGAGGTGTCAGATAATTTGTTGCTCACATAGATTGTTTCTAGTGAGTTTTATGTCAGTGATTGAGCACATGGCCTTTGTAGTCAGGGGTAGTTGAGATTCCTGGTCCATTAATTGCTAACCTCTCTTAAGTGCATTTTCTCATAGAAATTGTGAGAATTAAATGGGAAAGTGCTTATAAGGCACTTAGTATGGTGTTTGATATGTTTACGCCTTCAGTAAATAATAGCTCTAAAGTACTTTTTTAGCACTAAAAGCTCTACCACAGTGCTGGTTCAAGTTAATTGAATTATCTGGCTAACAAGAACATAGTTTTAGTTCTCTAAAGTGTATCAGGGCACTTTCCCTGCATTATGACCTAGAGCATAGAGAAAATGGTTAGATTTTCATCAATGATTTAAGATCCATAGTCCCTTACTGCAGTAATTTTAAAAGTTCTCCTAGAGAACTGTTATCTGGAAAATTGGGCTGGAATCTGACTCCAGAGCTTGCACTGGCAGTCTCTTAGGGGAGTTTTGGGTATGCATGTCTTTTGGCACTTTGTGCATGTGTATTTTGCTTCTCTTTAAAAAAAAAAAAAAAATGATGACAGATTCCTAATGTCAGCTTATTTCTTTTAGTTTACCTCCTTTTTCCTAACAGGAGAACGTTGGGGGAAAATGTTGCATTTTTTTCCCCTGTAATTCAAACATCTATAAGGGCGTCTTACAAAATATAATTGAACATTCTTTTTATTTGTTTTTAATTTTGTTTTTTAAAAAATAACAATTTTATAAAAAATGGTTTTCTTACACTCACCTGGGTAAAATTCTTATTACATTTGAAGAAACTGAGACTCTGAGAAAATTTAATTGACTTGCTCTCTTTTCAAAGAGTTGGTTAATGAAAGGGAGGGTGAAGACTTAAACTACCTTCCTAAGCAGAAGTTCTCCACAAATACAGCCCAGCACTGGGAAAAGAATTTCCACATCACCCATAAAGATGATTAAGTTGAAAAATAAAATCTGCCAGAACCAGAAGAAGTTAGAAACCATTTTGCCTGGAAAAGAAAAAACTGAGGAAGAAAAGAATAATAATGGTTCTAGTGGGTGGTCCTGATGACTGACTAAAGACAAGGGCCAAGGAGCAGTGGTAACTCTTGGGTGGCAGTAACCCAGTAAATGGTCCTTGGAGGCTTCAGATCCTGGCAGCACAGAGGCTTATGGTTGTCCTACCCCTGTTTGGATAACCTCTGAGGCCTCTAGCCCTGACATGCTAAACTTGTAACAGTGGTGCTCATGAACATTTAATATGTGTATCTGATTAAGGTTACTCACAGTGGGAAGCAGAACTCCAAGTGGTTTTGGTTTTCCCCAGTGTCTTTTAACCTGAAATCAGTTCTAAAACTCCTTGAGTGATTACTTTTCATTGTTTATCTTTTATACCTTTTGAATTTTGTATCATGTGCATCTGTTACCTATCAAGAAGAGAAAAATTGTTGCTAGTGTTAACACAGAATGATGAAAACAGAAGATTCTAGAACTTGCTATCTGTTTTCTCTGACGTATAGGCAGTTTTAAAAAATGTGAAATCCTGTCTTCATTTGAAATTTATACAGAACCTTAATGTATGAAATAGCTTAAAGGGGCACTGCTCTGGGTGAAGCAGGGGTAGGGATTATTCTGGTCCCCCTCTAGAGTCCCTGGAGTGTGTTCAGGGAATCCAGTAACTGGCAGAATGTAACTTGAGAACCTTTGAGGTAGTAGATGAGGATGAGGCTTCTAATAGATTGCCCTGGTTTTGAGTCCTAGCTCTACTTGTTGCCATGTGACATTGGGAAAGTTGCTTATCCTCTTGACCCTCATCTGTAAAATGGAGCTAACACCCTACCTCCCAGGGTGCTGCCTAACTCAGTATCTGACATTTAAAATGGAACTCATTGGAAGCTAGTTCCTTCATCCTCTCTTTCTATACACCTTGGCTCACAACGTATCTGGAGTGGCAGTAAAGGCAGGCATATCCTAACTGTAGACTCTGAAAGTCAAAGATATGTTGCCAAGCTATTTTATATCCTGCTGTTTGTTTCTTTCTTTGTTTTTCAGCAATAGTAAAGGATCTTGAACTTTTCTGGCTTCTCTTGGGGTTGGGTAGTGACAAGGAGAGGGTTCAGAGGGAACTTCCCACGTTTGGTGATATTATATTTCTTGATCTGGAGGCTAGTTACATGGGTGTGTTCACGTCCTGAAAATTCATCACTCATATATATGATTTGTACACTCTTCTGTACTTTAATAAAAAGTAGACTTAAAAAAAAATAATAATCACAGACATTTCTTCTGTAAAGTGCCTGTCTGCCCATTGATATCTGTTGACACATAGAAGTGGCCCAGTACCTTTTTACCTGAGAATCTTACCATTATTTAAAACTGTTGACCTGTTATCCATGGCAGTCCTTCAGGTTACACATCTCTATAACTGTAATTCCAGTACCTTACTTTGGGATTTTGTGAAGGAAGATTGAGGCTAATAAGGTACAGACTGAGTGCTTTGGTCATAAATAAGTTGGAAAGATACCTCTGTCATCTGTTTTATAGCAGCTCATACACACTATTGGTGTGTCTAGGGACTGCCTTCAGCTTCATTGGCCTCTTAACCTAAAACTGTGATACAGTACTGTTGGCTCTTAATTCAGCTGCAAGGTGACAGGGTGCTGAAAGAGATTTTCTCTCTGTCATTACCTAGAAAATGCTTTCATTTGGTTAGGTTATAAAAGCATTAGCAAATAAATTGTTATCTTTAATGTCAGAGAATGGGTAAATAATTATTGCTTATTCTGCTATAGGCAGTTTTAAAAGTAAAGTTCAGTAAATCATATGAGAATTTTATGTGGAGACTATTTGGAAATAAAAACAAGCGAAAGACTGTGGTTTTTATATTTGTGTTTTGTGTGTTTTTGGAGCCTTCGATTCTGTGTGGTCCAAGAAAAAAAATCACAGCCTCTATTATTTTAAATTCCCACAGACTTCAGTTTTCATATCACATAACTCTACCAACACTTATTTTTATGTAAGGACAAATGAACGTAAATGACTGTGTCTTCTGGACCTTCCTGAGGTGTGTTTTAGGTATAGGCAGTAGATGAAAGTGAACCGAGAATATGAACTCAGACTAAGAATGAGAATCGAAAAAAAAAAAAGAATGAGAGGGCTTCCCTGGTGGTGCATTGGTTAAGAATCCGCCTGCCAATGCAGGGGACAGGGGTTCGAGCCCTGGTCCGAGAAGATCCCACATGCCGCGGAGCAACTAAGACTGTGCACTTCAACTCCTGAGCCCGCATGCCACAACTACTGAAGCCTGTGCACCTAGAGCCTTTGCTCTGCAACAAGGGAAGCCACCACAATGAGAAGCCCACGCACCGCAACGAAGAGTAGCCCCTGCTCGCCACAACTAGAGAAAGCCCATGCGGAGCAATGAAGACCCAACTTAGCCGAAAATAAATAAATAAATAAAAAAGAAAATGCTATTAAAATATAAAATTTTAAAACAAAACCAAACAAAAAAGAATGAGAATCGGAAGAGGATTAACAAGGGAGGACAAGGATTCTAGGCCTGCTGCTCCCATACTAAAAGAAAAACAGGGTCTTGGTTTGGTCTCTATCATAAGCGATATAGGTTTTATTAAAATTTATTTTGTTTTAACTTTATTTTAGCCTGTAAAAGTTACTCTTATCTGCAGGATGCAGATTTTTTTAACATTTGAAAAGTTCATACAGATAAATTGGGAAGTTATGAGCAGCTTTGTTGTGATAGCAACAGCATGAATGCTTACTATGTGCCAGGCAGTATATGCTGCAATATTTGTTTTACACTTGATTCTTAAATGCTCTTGTAAGATGTATCTCAATTTTGAGGAACTGAGGCTGAAAGAGGATAAGAAGCTTGTATAAGCTCACATTGCTGACTTGGTAGAGCCACCCTAATCCAAGCCTGGAAATGTCAGTTATTTCCACTATCTCTTTTATTTTAAAATTGCCACCTTGTATTTAAAGTTTTCCTGAAGTTGTATACTTTGTAAGAACTGTATTTTTTGATGTGCCTGTTAGACCAGCTTTTGCAGTCTACTTATCTGACAGGTGTTTATGGTTGTCTGCTGACCTTGTTTTCACGTTTTTAATGAGTTTGGAGAAATTGCATTCCTTTCTCTCATATTAGGACTTAAAATTTCTACTTTGTGTCTCTTCCAGCCTTAGCAGTCAGGAGAAATAGCAGTGACATAGGAGGCTGACATTAATGCTAATTGGAAGTTAAAGGTTCATCTTTTTAGAGTTGTGAGCTTGTGTTCTCACTGCCACCACCTAACTCTGAAACCTTGGAGGAGTCATTTAACATTCTTGGTCTCAGGCCTATCATCTGTAATGTGAGAATTGAACTAGATCTCTATAAAGTACTGTGCTGCTCTAAAATTCTGTCATGCCATGTTCTGACTTTTAGCCAAGTGTCAAACATAAAATGATTTGCACATTATCTGGATATAGTATACACTCAATAAATTGGATCTATTTTTAGTTATTAGGGCATTTTCTCATGAAGAGTTTTCTGCAGTTTGATGATCTTGATAATAAAAGAATGGAAATCAACCAGGTTTTATTCATTTTCATTTGGGTAGCCCTGCTCTTGGCTACTTCTGCACAGCCCAGACCACTAGGGAAAGCTCCAGTATCCGGTGAATATTCTTTGTATCTTCATTTTGAACACATCCTATGACTGCCATCTAGAAACTGGATTTGCCATGTTTCTGGGTGATGGTATACTGAAAGAAAGAAAATAGGAGCTACTGGTAGTGAGGGGTCTGCAGTAAAATTTCTAGATTTTAATACTTATTAATATTAAAACAGATTTGTATTCTGAACAGGCTCATGGGTGTCTGCTTTATATTAAAACCCTATTCTGAAATAGCTGTTAATAAAAAGTTAAAATCAAGGGCCTATGTGGATTGACTGGGGAGAAAGAAACTAGAAATTACTGACTTTGTGTTTTTAGAATAATCGAGTTCAGAGAGTTTCTTTGCCATCATCTAGTCTAGTTTGTTATTCATAGAATTCATTCTAAAACATCCAACCTCCGTTAGAAAACTGCTGCAGTAGAAAGCACTGCTTCCCAAGGCAGCGCATCCAGTTGTTGAATTCCAGTCCTGTGGAAGCTGTTTCATTAACCTAAATGTTTCTGTATTTGTCTCCTTCATAAGACAGCCCATACGTCTTCCTCTCTAGCATTAAATTTCCTCCCAGTCTCCCAGCTCTCTCATTCTTCCCTCTTCTGCCGTTATTCATACTCTTTCAGACTTCCCTTATTTTTTTATCTTTGATTCTCCTTCATAGTGTGTTCGTTTACATCTTCCTCATTCCTTCTTTACAATGTAAATAGAAACGAAAAACACAAGTAAATAGCAAAACAACTTTTCTTTCCATGCTTTTACAAAAAATATATTTTAAACAAATAAACCCATGGCAACCTCTGCACAGCCCTGACCAGTAGGGAGAACTCCAGCTGCAGATGACTGGTTTTTTGTCACTCATTTGGAGTCATCCCATTATTAAAATAATTTGAAAATTACTCTTATCCCAAGACAAAAGCTGAAATATTCTTTTCACAAAGTATTACTGGTAGGTTAGTAGTAATTTATAAATGTATAATTAGGATTGATTTTTCTCAGTGTTTCTTCCTTGCTCAGCCCCTTTCTAACCTTCATTGACTGAAACCAGATGCTTATATCACCATCTCTAATTTTGCAGAATTGATCAGTCCTTACATTACATTTAACATTGATTCTGTATGGAACATAAATTGTTTTCCTAATGCATATGCATTCCATAGCTCTTTCAGTCTGTACCCATGCAGCATAACATTAACCTGACTAGTTAAATAAAAGGAATGTGCTAAAATTTAGTCAGCATGCAGTCTGCTAATAAATAGTTAAGATTTGCTAGAGAAATATATCACAGTTTATAAGAAAGACCACGGAAGTTAGTGTTGGGTTTTATATGATTTGTTTGAAAGTGAATAAAGCTGTGTCATTTCTGTCTAAACAACATTAACCTTCTTGAGAAATGATGGTGTTAACTGGAGCTTCTGGCTAAACATGATTTTACAGTACAGGTGTGACTTGTTAAGCTGTTTCTTTGAAGGTCAAGGATGCTCTTTCTCTAATTGTTTTAGATCTTAACCATTGAAATCAGAACATTTCTATTTTTGGTTAAATTTGTTTCTAAAAACTGACAGATAATGGACAGTCAGTTGGTGATAATAATACATAATTCCATTTAGCTATGGATTGCACAGGTAATTGCAGTTAGTCCCAGTTGCTGGCATTGAACAGAGGTGGCTAAAACAAGATCCACATAAAAGATGATGGTGGTTTGGATTAGGGTAAGAGTGGTAGAGTTAGTCAGAAGTGGTCAGATTCAGGACATATTTAAATGTAGAGATGTCAGAATTTGCTGTTGGGTGTGAGAGATGTTAAGGGGTTTTTGCCGTTAATAATAACTGGTAAAATGGAGTAGCCTTTATCTAACATAGGAAAACTGTTGGCTGAGGGAACTAGGTTCTGTATACAAACAGATGTTTGTGCTTGACTGACATTTGTAGTCACTAGAGAACACTTATAGAAGAAAGATGCATTGGAATTTGTGAAAGAGACTGAAAGTAAATATAATGTGTGGATCAAAGGGGGGCACTATGTTATTTTAAAACTTTATATTAGCAGAGAGTGTCATGCACGGTATGTTAGTTCTTAGATGTTCTCTATTATGTAATTTGCCATAGTTTAAACAGAAATGTTTATTCTACAGTGAAACTTGAAATCCTCAATGTTTATGATTGTCAAGCCTCTTAGTTGTTAAGTATTGTTGTAAAGATACTTCTGCATATATAAGTGCACCAAGGATTCTAACATACTTCCGTTTTTGCTTTTGAGACAATACTTTATCCATAGTAATTCTGAATTTTATTTCTTGAGATTCCTAGTTAAAATCCAGTTGGCAGAGATGGAATTCAGTGAGAGATGAAATTCAGTATTACATTTTTCAGTCATATAATTTATAGGCCATATACTTCTGTGTGACTCAGTTTCTTTATCTGTAAAATGGATAAACAATAGCACCTATGTTATAGGTAGTTGGCAGGGATTAAATTGGTTCGTCCATGGAAATTGCTTAGAACAGTGCCCAGCATATAGTTGGTGCTCAATAAATGTCAGCTATTTTTAAAAATTTTTATTTATTCATTTATATATATTTTATTGAGGTATAGTTGATTTTTTTTGCTATTATTTGTGTTAAATTTATTTTTTAAATGTCTTAATATAAAATACAACTTGTTTATTGGAAAAAATAACATTTGGTAACTATCAGTTTCCTAATCTGGTATTGCAATTCCTTTGTTAACTTTTTTTTTTTTTGGTTGTCTCACAATAATTTTCTTTTTTATTGGAGTATAATTGCTTTACAATGTTGCGTTAGTTTCTGCCGCACAGCAAAGTGAATCAGCCATATGCATACACACATCCCCTCCCTCCTGTACCTCCTTTCCCCCCACCATGCCACCCAACTAGGCCATGACAGAGCACCGAGCTGAGCTCCCTGTGCTATACAGCAGGTTCCCGCCAGCTATCTTTACACCTGGTAGTGTATTTATGTCAAACCTAATCTCCCAATTCATCCCACCCTCCCCTTCCCACCCTGTGTCCACACGTCCATTCTCTACATCTGCGTCTCTGTCCCTGACCTGCAAATAGGTTCATCTGTACCATTTTTCTAGATTCCACATATACGCATTAATATATAATATTTGATTTTCTCTTTCTGTCTTGCTTCACTCTGTATGACAGACCCTAGGTCCATCCACATCTCTACAAATGACCCAATTTCATTTCTTTTTATGGCTGAGTAATATTCCATTGTATATATGTACCACATCTTCTTTATCCATTCATCTGTTGGTGGACATTTAGGTTGTTTCCATGTCCTGGCTATCGTAAATAGAGCTGCAATGAACTTTGGGATATATGTGTCTTTTTTTTTTTTTTTTTTTTTGGCTGCGTTGGGTCTTCATTGCTGCACGCGGGCTTTCTCTAGTTGTGGCGAGCAGGGGCTACTCTTTGTTGCGGTGCACGGGCTTCTCATTGCAGTGGCTTCTCTTGTTGCAGAGCACAGGCTCTAGGCACACAGGCTTCAGTAGTTGTGGCCGCAAGCTCAGTAGTTGTGGCCCACGGGCTCTAGAGCACAGGCTCAGTAGTTGTGGCGCACAGGCTTAGTTGCTACACGGCATATGGGATCTTCCCAGACCAGGGGCCGAACCCGTGTCCCCTGCATGGGCAGGCGGATTCTTAACCACTGCGCCACCAGGGAAGCCCTATATGTGTCTTTTTGAATTATGGTTTTCTCTGGGTATATGCCCAGTAGTGGGATTGCTGGGTCATATGATAATTCTATTTTTAGTTTTTTAAGGAACCAACATACTGTTCTCCACAGTGGCTGTATCAATTTACATTCCCACCAACAGTGCAAGAGGGTTCCCTTTTCTCTGCACCCTCTCTAGCATTTATTGTTTGTAGATTTTCTGATGATGGATGGCCATTCTGACTGGTGTGAGGTGATACCTCATTGTAGTTTTGATTTGCATTTCTCTAATAATTAGTGCTGGGGAGCATCTTTTCATGTGTCTCTTGGCCATCTGTATGTCTTCTTTGCTGAAATGTCTGTTTAGGTCTTCTGCCCATTTTTTGATTGGGTTGTTTGTTTTTTTTGATATTGAGATACATGAGCTGTTTGTATATTTTGGAGATTAATCCTTTGTCTGTTGCTTCGTTTGCAAATATTTTCTCCCATTCTGTGGATTGTCTTTTTGCCTTATTTATGGTTTCCTTTGCTGTGCAAAAGCTTTTAAGTTTAATTAGGTCCCATTCACTTATTTTTGTTTTTATTTTCATTTCACTAGGCAGTGGGTCATAAAAGATCTTGCTGTGATTTATGTCAAAGGGTGTTCTTTTCCTATGTTTTTTCCTCTAAGAGTTTTAGTGTCTGGTCTTACATTTAGGACTTTAATCCATTTTGAGTTTATTTTTGTGTATGGTGTTAGGGAGTGTTCTAATTTCCTCAAAATACTAGCAAACAGAATCCAACAACACATTAAAAAGATCATACAACATGATCAAGTGGGATTTATCCCAGGGATGCAAGGATTCTTCAATATACGCAAAACAATCAATGTGATACACCATATTAAATTAAAGAATAAAAACCATATGATCATCTCAATAGATGCAGAAAAAGGTTTTGACAAAATTCAACACTGATTTATGATAAAAACTCTCCAGAAAGTGGGCGTAGAGGGAACCTACCTCAACATAATAAAGACCATATATGACAAACCCACAGCAAACATCTTTCTCAATGGTGAAAAACTGAAAGCTTTTCCTCTAAAATCAGGAACAAGACAAGGATATCCAGTCTCACCACTATTATTCAGCCTAGTATTGGAAGTCCTAACCACAGCACTCAGAGAATAAAAAGAAATAAAAGGGATACAAATTGGAAAAGAGGAAATAAAACTGTCACTGTTTGCTGATGACATGATACTATACATAGAAAATCCTATAGATGCCACCAGAAAACTACTAGAAGTAATCAATGAATTTGGTAAGGTTGCAGGATACAAAATTAATGCACAGAAATCTCTGGCATTCTTATACACTGACAACAAAAGATCAGAAAGAGAAATTAAGGAAACAATCCCATTTACCATCAGAACAAAAAGAATAAAATACCTAGGAATAAACCTACCTGAGGAGGCAAAAGACCTGTACTCAGAAAACTATAAAACACTGATGAAAGAAATCAAAGATGACATAAACAGATGGAGAAATATACCATGCTCCTGGATTGGAAGAATCAATATTGTGAAAATGACTATGCTACCCAAAGCAATCTACAGGTTCAGTGCAATCCCTATCAAATTACCAATGGCATTTTTCACAGAATTAGAACAAAAAATTATACAATTTATATGGAAACACAAAAGACCCCAAATAGCCAAAGCAATCTTGAGAACGAAAAATGGAGCTGGAGGAATCAGGCTTCCCAACTTCAGACTATACCACAAAGCTACAGTAATCAAGACAATATATGGTACTGGCACAAAAACAGAAATATAGATCAATGGTACAGGTAAGAAAGCCCAGAGGTAAACCCACACAACTGTGGTCACCTAATCTATGACAGAGGAGGCAAGAATATACAATGGAGACAAGACAGCCTCTTCAATAAATGGTGCTGGGAAAACTGGACAAGTACATGTAGAAGTATAGTTGATTTACAATGTTGTGTTAATTTCAGGTGTACAGCACGGTGATTCAGATATAGATATATATATATATATATATATGTATACTTTCCCCTTATAGGTTATTACAAAATACTGAGTATAGTTCCCTGTGCTATACAGTAGGTTCTTGTTTGTTATCTATTTTATATATAGTAGTGTATAAAATGTCAGCTAGTATTAAAAGGGAAAATGGGAAAGTTTGCTTCTGAGGTGATTGGATCATGTGTTCAAGTTAAACTCTTTATTCCCAAAGCTATAAGTGTAGGTTTGTTGCTCTTTTATCACAGTACATATTTTGATAATGTTCTTTTGAATATAATGAGATTTTTTATTCTTGATTTTTAAGGAAACTTTAACAAAATATTTCATACATAATCTAAATTGTTCTTTTTCTTCTTACATGTGGAGAAACTGGCTGAAAATTTTTTTAGTTGCAAACTTTTCTTATGTGCTACTGTAACTTTTATTTATTAGCACTTTGATTTTCAAAACACGTTTTAACCCTAAATTATGATTTTGTCATTGCAGGCAAGAAGACAACAAGACCCTAGTCCTGGATCCAGTTTAGGTGGTGGTGATGACCTCAAACTTCGCTAATTAGTGGCACAAAAGATGTGCCCCCCCACCCCGTCTTTACATATTCATTTCTAGTCTGCAGAAATAATTGATTAAAAGACCAGAAACTGTGATAACTGGAGGTACTACGGTCTATTTCTCAACCTTAGGCAGTAACAAGACATCACAACTGCCATGGTTTTGCACTATGATATAATACCTGCATTTCTAATTTTGTATGCATGTAGCCAGTAATTATTTGAAATTTTCTTCTATGCAAGCTTACCTTGTTGACATTTTAGTGAGTTGAAACTATCCACTTGTAAAGCTCTTTTTTTCCACCATTTTAATTTAAAAGTTCATGTCATTTTAAAACAGGTCAAGAAATTAAATTTTTTATCAGAGGGTTTTTTCCCCTAATCAGTTGCTCTATTTTTTTTTTTTTAATTTTAGATGTGTTGGTTATACAGCTTCATTTTAGATAAATGTTCTTGTTTTTTTTGTTTTGTTTCCCGTTTCCTTCTGTGTTTTTATAGTCTATAGCATTTTAAAACTGCTGATGGTTTGCATTATTTACAAGCTAAAAACCTAGTAGCATAGAGCTGTCTGCCACACGTTCTAACACAAAGTTTACAGTTGTTAAAGTTGCAGTATCCTTTTAAATGTTGATAATCAGCTCCTTTTCTTTCCTTTTTAAACAGAAAAAAATTTTAATTGGTATTAACTCTGGTCTGCCCCAGATCTGTTTTAGATTCTGTTCTGTATTCATGAGTTTGTGTGGAGATATTCTCCATAGATGATAATATTCTACTGAAATGCCTAAAGAAGTCACAGGCTGGCTTCTGTTTTATTCAGGGATTTTTTTTTTAAAAGTCAATCAGAAAAGGGATACTGGAGCTTCTTCATGTATGTAACAGCATATTAAACTGGAGACAGTGATGAATCAGCTACAAAGGTAATGTTGTATTAAAATCATGTTTAAGATAGCTGCTTTTATGTGTATTTTATAATGCATGCTTTTGTAAAAACAATTCTGGGTGATGAAAGATTAGTCTTAGAAAATGTACATCTGTGCAGAGGTTACATTTTCTTCCATTAGTTATTCTGGAAAAAAATTCACAGGTTATATATATGGTATTTTCCAAAAGGACTATTAATAGAACCTTTTGAGATGAATTAGTATAAGAATATTTTTAAAATAGGCTCACTATCAAATTGATTGCAACTTTTTTTTTAATACAAGACTGGAAAAAAGTGCTAAGTCATTTGGCACCTCCTTACAAATATTTTTCATGGTCACATTCATTAAATGTTGCTACATTTCTGAATTTTTGCAAAAATGTATTTTATCAAAATAGAATGGCATTATTTTAAAGAGTTGGAAAAACTGACATGGTCAATTCAGAAAATGAACTGAAGTCTGAATAAGGTCATTGCATTTAAAACATATATGTATACTTGACTGATGAGGGAGGTGTGACTTTCATTGTATATAGGTCTTGTAATTCATAAACATATCCTGTATCTCAGAAGAAAAATATTTGTTATATATTTGAAGTCATGCATGGTAAAGGAGTGTGTTTAAATTGTTATAAACAATAATGCATCATAAAAGACCATGCTGATCTTGTGTAACTAAGTACTATGAATGAATTTGGTTGGTATTTGGTGTTGTGCAGCTCACATGTTTACACACTCAGTGCCCTAATTTCCCCTGAGGGAATCACCTTTTAAGTGGTCCTTACAGTGCTGTTTTAAGGTTACTTTATCACAGAGCTCCTTGGTTTTTGACTTCTGCACTTAAATTTTTTCTTTTCTAATAACATGATGATGGCACATTTTTCTCTATTGTTTCTAGCTAAGGGCTTTCAGTCCACCAGTAACTAAGATCAAATGTTATTAAATGTTCATGTTGCCATCCTGCTGTACATACTGTCATTTAGCATTGCGCTGCTTCCATCTGTCTTAATGCTGGCATTAAGATCATGAGCCCTTTTTCTCCAATAGTGCAGGCTTTGAAAACTGCTTTTTTTTAAGTTATTGGTACAATTTGATATTTTTCCATAATCTATATTTAAACAAAATTACATCATTGCATCATCTTTTCTAAATTCATCCTCATTAAAACTTGCCTTAAGCTACCAGATTGCTTTTGCCACCATTAGCCATATTGTGTGTTTGTATGTTTAATTTACTTTCACAATAAACTTCTGTGTAGTGAACTTCTGGGTTTTGGCTCTTTATTAACATAATCCAACAATTTCTGTTCTGGTGTTCATTATGACATAAAAATTGATTTTGTTTCTGAGCTGTTCTTGCATTCTGCTTTTTAACCTTAAAATAAAAACCACCACCAACAGCAGTGGCATCTAGTGGTCATTTCTGTTAATTCCAAAGAAAACCTTTAATGTGTATAACACAAAGAATACTAATTTCCCAGTGTGTATTATAGTTTTCAAAAAATCTGCCTTGATTTACCCATCCTATGAGGTATGACTATAGAGTAGTGACCTTGGAGGGAAGGAAGAATTCCCAAAATTACACATCCAAATAACTACCATCTTTCAAACTATTCATTTTAGGAATATACACTCAATTTGATTGTGCTGGTGTCATTTCAGACATTCTTAGGACTTTCCTTGGCATTTTCCTACATCAGAAAATTAAGTCTTTTACTCTAAAAGTATGTCCTAAGCTTGATCCATAAGGAAAAATTTACTTATTCATTACCAGACTTATTGCAAATAACAAATACCTTTAAATGCTGAATTGGTACCATGAAGCAAAATTCCAAAGAATAAGATTCATACTCTGAGGGTTAATTTCAAAAATTATTTGAGCAGTAGCATCATGGTTTCAATAAGTATATCACCTCTAGAAACAGGTATTTGGATATTGTTAGTTTGGGGCTACCTGGAAAAAGAAATATCTTACTTGATTTATGCCTCATTTGGCACCGGGGAGCTTTTTCAAGCTATAAGCCATTGTGTGGTTTATCCATTGCTACA
>NC_041230.1:37290937-37315937 GCF_002837175.3 Physeter macrocephalus
CTTATTACCTTCCCTGGCTCCTCCTGCCCTCATTCACCCACACTGACCTAGGCCCTCCTTTCCATCTAGTCATCTCCTTCCCAGCCATTCTCTGTTCCAAATACACATGACCCCTTGCCTCTCACCTGCAAGCCCCTGTACTTCTGTTCTGTCTACCAAATGCCTTCTCCTCTGCCCAGCAAACTCCTACTCACACTTAAGGTCCAGCTTAAGTGGTGCCCCCTCTGCTGGGCACTTTCCCCCCTGTGCTTCCCAAAGCTCTATCCACCATTGACTACAATACTGGCTTGGAGTTATTTTGATTGGCTGTTTTGGTTGTTTTTACTCCCAAAGGGCAGGGATGTAGGTGTATTCATCTGATTCCTGGCGCTTGGCCCTGTGCCTTGCACTGTGTGGACATCTGGTATACTTATGGAGCTTGGGCTATTGGTCCACCTTGCCTTTTCTCCCTCCTGGCCCAGGCCTGAGGGTGGCTATTCTTATAACATTTGACTGAATGCAGGAATCCCTGTCTACCTATTCCTCGGTTCCTTTCTCTTGTCCCAACCTGTCTTCAGTGTGTGTATGTGGGTGTGTACGTAGGTGTAATTCACTCCCACCTCCCTAACCCTAGAGCATCACCTGCTCCCTTTCAGTCCTTCCCAACAGCACTTCAACATACCTTGATCCAAACCTATCCTCTACCAGCCACCTTCTCCAGCAACTACGCTCTCTCTTCCCCTCAAGGCCAAATGTTTCAACAAGCTGTCCTTCCCTCCACCCCCACCAGCCTCTCCAAGGTCACCAGCAGGCAGCTTGTCTCTGTCTCTACAGATTGTCTTTGGCCTTCCTTGCTTGACTTCTCGGCAGCAGCTGATGTTGTTGTTAGGTTGTTGTCCAATAAATCACATGCAGCATCCCAGCAGGAAAGCCAGGCCTCTTACAGCCTAGAACAGGGGTTATAAGCATTTGAGGCATCTGTCCCCAACCCGCCACCAAAGCCATTTTCGTCAAGGTCACCAGTGACTTCCATCTTGCTAGATGTCTCTCATCTTCTTACTTGCCCTTGTAGCCCCTCTGTATGGTTGACCACACTCTCCTTCTTTAACAGCTTTCCTTCTCTAGGCTTCTGTGATCCCACTCTCTTGATTTTTCTGCCACCTCACTGGTGACTCCTCCTCTTCTTCCCGGCCTAAGCTGGAGAGTGCCCCAGCCTCAACCCTCATTTCTCTTTTCATGCTGATTATTCTTTCCTGAGCTGCTATCCTTCAGGCCTAGGGCTTCACACTGTTAACCTGCTGATGACCAGTCTCCTTCCAGCTCCACTTATCCAGACTACCTACCCCACATCTCTACAGGGATATCTATTAGACATGTCAAACTTAACATGCCCCCAAATGAACTCTTGTTTTGCCCAAACCTGCTCTTGCCCTAGTCTTCTCCATTTCAGTAAATTGTACCTCTATTCCCCTTGCTGCTCTGTCCTGAAACTAGTTATTATCCTTGATTATTCTTCTTCCCTCATGGCTCACATCCAGTTCTCCAGCAAATCCTGTCAATTTTACCTTCAAAATAAATCTGGAGCCGGACCACTCCCACCACCTCCACTGTAACTACTCTGGTCGAAGCCACCATCTCGGTAACAGCTTCCTCTCTCCCTGTTCCCCCCTTAACTGCCACCCCACAGTCTGTTCTAAGCCATCCACACATTCTTACACCTAACACTCTGTGTTCCAAACAGCCAATGTCTGACAGCTCATGGCCAACGTTCCAACAACTGACACCCAGACTTCTATGCAAGGGACACCCCAGTCTCTAAACCCCTGATCCTCAGGGTTCTAACAATGGTTATTCCATGTTCTGTCACCTGATCCATAGAGTTCCAAATAACAGTCACACAATGTTCAGAATGCCTTGGTTTCTCTCAGTGATGGCCAGTGTTTTAACGACCAACATGCCAGTGTTCTAGTAACAGTCAATCATGTTCTAACCGTGGACACCGTGTTTTTAACAACTAGACACCCAGTGTGGTAGTTGTAGTATTTTGTATCACCTGACACCCAGGTTCTCACAGTAGACATTTTTCTAAAGCCAATACTTTATCCAACTGATGCTGAACGTTGTTAATGTTCACCACAGAATGTTCTGGACAGTGGGTTACTCAATGGTCTATGTAAACAGTAAATACACTTGTTCTTGGTAAACTGCCAAGCCCAGTGCGTCAAAGGGCAGCATTGTCCCAACACGCTCATGTGATTCAGGGATTGAGCCCAGCTAGAGGTTGCACTGAGACCCTGGGACATTAAAACTGAAACTGAGCCCATGCCCTCCCCATTTTGGCCTCCTTCTGCAGGGAAGGGCTGGTGGTGCCACGTGGGCTTGTTCTTAGGTTCAGGCACCAAGGAAGAGGGAAGAGCTCAGGGTTCACTCTGTGTGTGTGTGTGTGTGTGTGTGTGTGTGTGTGTGTGTGTGTGTGTGTACTTCTCCTCACACACATTTAGGGAAACTCAGCTCCCCAGCAGGTCCTGGGGGCACAGTCTGTATGTACCTCCTCCTTGCCTGGACGTCTCCCATGGGAGAATCAAGAACAGCATTATCAGTGCCTTAAACACCATCTGGACCAGCCACTTCATTATATAGGTTTGGAAACTGAGGCCCAGAATGGTCGCCAGGACTGCCTGTGGCCACGCAGAGCACTCTTTTCAGTGAGTTGTTCAAACCCCGGCCCAGAGGCAGGCATAGGTTCACCGCCTTCCTCAGGGTCTGCCCACCTCCCAGCTGACAGTCCTCTGGCTCTTACACCGGGGCATAGGTGGTAGCATCTCTGATTCCTTCCCAGGGCTCTGGGGGTTCTGGGGCAGTGTACCTGCAGGCACCCACAGGAGGTCTGTAGAAGGGAACTCCTAGGAAGGCATTGATGGGTGTCTTCCCCACGTGTATCTGCTTTCTTGGAGGGTCCCATATTTGGTAACCACTAGAGGCTCCTTGGTGTGCAAGGCACCTAAGAAGAGAGAAGAAGGGTCACCCTGGACACCGAAAACACCTTGGCCCATCTGCCACGGGCACCAGCACCAGCTTGAAACTTTTCACAGTTGTGTATTTGTCTACTTTTTCTGTATTCCTCTTAGTATTTTTCTCTAGCGTTATCTGATTTAAGATTTCAAAGCTATGTTGGTAGATGTGTAAAAGTTCATGTCTGTTATATGAATACTTTTCCGTTGGTCATTTAATGTATCATTTAATGTCAATAAATGTGTCATTTATTTTGATTTCTGTTTGTCTGATATTGGTATGACTATATATCTTTCTTGTTGCTAACATCTGCCTGGCATTTTTCTGGGAAGAAATCACACACATATATGCATTCTCACACATATATCCACACTCGCATTAATACTTACATGTACATGCAAATGTATACACACATGGGTATATATGAGCACAGCTCATTTACAAAAAAAAACCATGGGGAAACACAAGAGTTAAATGTGTGCCCAGGGCTTCCCTGGTGGCGCAGTGGTTAAGAATCCGTCTGCCAATGCAAGAGCCATGGGTTCGAGCCATGGCCCGGGAAGACCCCACATGCCATGGAGCAACTAAGCCCATGCGCTACAACTACTGAACCTGCGCTCTAGAGCCCACAAGCCACAACTACTGAGCCCACGTGCCACAACTACTGAAGCTCGAGCACCTAGAGCCCATGCTCCGCAGCAAGAGAAGTCACGACAATGGGAAGCCCGTGCACCTCAACGAAGGATAGCCCCCACTCACCACAACTAGAGAAAGCCCACGCACAGCAATGAAGACCCAACACAGCCAAAAATAAAGTTAAAATTAATTAATTAATTAATCTTTGAAAAATGTGTGCCCACATGCATATAAGTATAGTTATATATAGGTTACAATGTATCCATATGTAGCATACATTCACATCTGTACACTATAAGCATACATACACCATAGCTAGCTCTTGCAATGGATACAAACTACACCAAGTTGAATTTAGACTCTGCCAACGGACACCTCTTCTTCTACGCCCTCACCCTGCCTCGCTCCTGTTGCTGAGGGTCGCTGAGACCTCACATTTGTTGCCCCTTCCTGAAGCACCCCTGTCCTTTCTTCCTCCTCCTCCCCATTTATCAAAACTGAATTTTTTGGGAATTCACTGGTGGTCCAGTGGTTAGGACTCTGCATTATCACTGCCGAGGGCCCGGGTTCAATCCCTGGTCGGGGAACTAAGATCTCACAAGCCACGTGGCAAAAAAAAAAACACCAAACCTGAATTTTTCTGTGCCCTGGTCCCCTGGAGGCTCACTCTGCAAAGTGACAGAAGGCAAATCTGATCCAAATATTATTGAACTTGACTGTGCATGAGAATCATCTGGGGGAATCATTGGGAAATTCAGATGTTTAGGTCCCCCCTACATCCTCTGAAAGGGAATCTCAGGTTGCATCAGGAAATTAGATTTACAACCCTCTCTAGGCAACTTTGATGCAACTGCTTTTTGGAATAGCATTTGGTATTGGTGTGGTAAGAACACACCCTCACACCCCAGCTGCAGGTGGCCAAAAATACCTCTCTGCCCACATCCCCAGGTCTCTCCTGGTCTTACATAAGCAATATCCAGGAACGAAGAATTGGCTGTAATGGTGGCCCTTCAGGCATGGAGGCAGGTCAGTGGCAGCAAGGGGCCATCTCAAATCTCCTCTGTGTATGTAGCCCTTTGCAATTTACAAAGCCCTTTCACATGGTCCTCTCACATAGGCTTCTCATTTGCCCTGGGAGGAGTGGGGTGAGGCTTGGAGGCCCAGAGATGATCAGTGACCAGCCTGAAGTCTCATAGGACAGAGCCAGGAGGCCAAGGTCTATCATATTACCCAGATTTGCCCTGAATTCTGGATCCACTTATTGAATAGCCAACGACTGAGATTGACTGAGCCTTTATTACAGCTTGGCACTGTGCCAAACACTTATATGCTATTTTACCTCATCCTCCTAAAAAATTTATAAGGTAGCTGTTACTATTTTCCCACTACACAAATATGGAAATGGAAGTTCAAAGGGTTATATAACTTGCCCAAAGTGACACAGAATGTCTCACATCAGAGTTCTGCTCTAAACAGTAGTGTTTTACTGTCCTCACCCGAGCCACTGGGGGCACCTAAGCATGTGACAGAGTGTTCTACACCCCTGAACAGGAGCTGAGGTGGAGTGGTCTCCATCCCAGCTCCGCTAGCCAGAGGCAATATGTAAGCACTTATGAAAACAATATTCCACATTTTTAGTAGTCATAAAATGTTAATTAAAACCAGGAGTCACAATTTCCACCTAATAAATTACAAATGATGGCACCCAATTGTGCCAAAGATACAATGAAAAGGACATTCACATATACTGTTAGTGGAGGATAAATTGATACACCACCTCAGGAAAATAATTTGGCAAAATGTATAAGAGCCATAAAATGTTCACATAGTTTCTGACAATTTTCACAAGGGGTCCCACCCTTATGAAAATAGTCAGAAACGCATTAAAAGAAAGACTTTTATGAACCATAGTCATATATGCTATCATGAGTCTGGGAAGCATTATTTGTATCTGGGGACCAGGCAACGTAAATATAACTATAAACTTAAGTTATAAACTGTTCATGGTATGATTTTAAGTGAAAAAAAGCAGAGTATAAGATTGTATACTGGGAGGGAGACGCAAGAGGGAAGAGATATGGGAACATATGTATATGTATAACTGATTCACTTTGTTGTAAAGCAGAAACTAACACACCATTGTAAAACAGTTATACTCCAATAAAGATGTTTAAAAAAATTGTATACATGCTAATATCACAGCTATATACAAATATGCAATAAAAAAACTAAGAGAAAATGTGCCAAAATGCTAAAAGCGGTTTTAGCGAAGTTTCCATCAAGTTAAAAAAATTTTTAATTCGGGGACTTCCCTGGTGGTCTAGCAGTTAAAACTCCGCTTCCACTGCAGGGGGCACAGGTTCGATCCCTGGTCGGGGAACTAAGATCATGCATGCCGCATGATGTGGCCAAAAAAAAAATTTTTTTTAATGCATTAATATGGGCAAAACTTATTTATGATAGAGGTCAGAACAGTGGTTACTTGGAGGGTATTGACTGGGAAGGGGCATGTCGGGTGCTGGAAATGTTCTAGATCTTGATCTGGTTGGTGGTTACATGATGGTTTTACACACACACACACACACACACACACACACACACACACATACACACACGAAAAAAACCTTGCCCAGGAGTAATACGAATTTTATATAATATTAATTGTATAAAGAATATAAATATACAATGATGGTTTTACACACACACACACACACACACACATACACATACAGTAATATATATATACTAATATAATACGAATTTTATATAATATTAATTGTATAAAGAATATAAATATACAATTATAAACATATAAAATTATGTACATTATAAGATACATTTTATAAAAATGTCAATATAAATGTCCACACTCCCAGCTCTCTACCACCCATCCGCCCAGACCTCTAAATGTCCCTGCCCTGCTGCCCCCAGGAGAGGCGGAGCTGTTGGCCTGTCCCTGTGTCCCTCATGACCCTCTTGCCCAGTGCCCTCAGGAAGGGGTGGGGGCTTACCCAGGGCTGTCTGTGCTATCAGGCAGAGGGTGAGGGGCAGGCACAGAATCCAACTCATGCTCCAGCTGGCTGGCGCCTGCCACAAGCAATCACGATGTGGGAGTCCACAACTGGGTGATGGTGGTCAGGGAAGAAAGGCTCTCTGGAGAAGATACAGTCTTCGAGGTGAAGGACAAGGAGTTAGTCAGGGAAAGGGGAAGGCCCATTTCAAGTCTGGAGCTGCAGGAACAGGTGCAGAGAGTTGTTTCATCTTCATTCAAAGGTAAGACTGGTCACAGTGGGGCAACAGCTCTCTCCAAAGAAAATCTCTCACCTAACTCTCCCCCCTTCACACTCTCTTTTTCAAGCCTTGAATGGCTGAGGGGTCCAGGAATTGTGGAAATGGTTCTTAGACCATTTTCTACAAAATGCTCATGTGCTGATATGGCTTGCGGACCTTTATATCCACTGCATCCTGGAGTCTTGGTTGACACATCAGTGTCCCTGTCTGTTACACCCTCCCTGTTGGCAAAGTAGGAGCCTTCATCCTCCGACGGCAGGCGTATGAATAATGCAGCCTTTCCTAAGGTCATTGAACAACACGGAGCAAGAGGCTTAAAACTGCCCCGTCCTTTGACCAAGAAATTTGGTCTGGGAGACCGTCCAAAATACACAAAAAATTGTTTACATCATCATGTGTCCTATAGCCTTGTTGACAACAGCCTCACCCCAACATGAGCGAAGGGGATGGGTGAAGAAGGATGTTACATCTACAGAATATAATATATGCTACATGGTCAGTATTACCGTGTTCCACAAGACTCTAGAGCAGCTGATGGCTTAGTGCAGTGGTTCTGAGCCAGAATACTGGGTTTGAATCCCAGCACTGCCACTTACAAGCTGTATGACTCTTAACTTCTCTGGACTTCAGTTTCTCCATCTGTAAACTCTGCGTTATAATAGTACTTATCTCATAGGATTGTAGTGAGGGTTAAATGCATTAATGTAGGTAAAGCACTTGAACTAGGGAAAACCCATTGTGTCAGCTGTCTTCATCAGTATTTGGGAAAAGGCGGATGTGGTTTAATAACTTGAAAAAGGCAGAATTTGAAATTGTATATTGAATATGACCATATTAGCCATGGAAAGTGCACACCAAAATACTCCAAAGATGTCTAAAGTAACGGTCAGGAAGGATTGAGGCCAAAATGGTGTCTGTGGTTGGCTCTGAGTTGCAGAGTCATCAGTGACCTTGATTTTTTTATCCTCCTTTTTCCTTTAACTTTTCTGTATTTTCTATATTTTCTTTAACCAACATTAGTGGAGAGTTCACCATCATTGTGGAGTTTAAAGAGTCAGGTATGGGAGGACAGGGGAGGCAGGACCAGGGAAGTAGGGGTTACCAGCAGTTTCATCTGACCTGGACCACGTTTCTCTTTCTTCACTCTGCTGGCCTCCCCTGTGGGCTATGTGTAGCCACATCAATAGGAGTATGGAGCCTAGTCTGAGGGAGGTGACAGAGCCACTTTTTTCGGCTGCCCAGACAAGCTTGGTTTATCTGTATGCACTAAGCATGTCACTCAAAACAAAGGCTAAGCTGGGGGTGGAGGACAAGGGAAGTGGGTGGCGGAGAAGGCAGACAAGACTGTGAGTCCACCTGCCAGGCCTGGGGGCCAGTCACATGTAGACTCCCCAGCCCAGCTGTGGAGCAACTTGGCCAGCTCTGTGTGGGCCTTAAGGACTGGTCCTGCCAACAGCTGGCTCCACTCCTGCCACCTCTCCCTGGGGAAGAAATAACCTTTCACCTGGTCCATACGGGTGTTAGTCTTGCCAGGCCAGGCTCCTCAGTGGAGCGCCTAGGACTCATGTGGGTCCCATCCAGTGCTCACATGGGGCACAGGGAATGTTGAACAGGTAGCTGGGTCAGCCAGGTGGCCCTGGGACAACATTATCTTTGGGGTAAGAACCTGAGATTCTGATATGTAATACCAGGTGACACTTCTCCTGAGTCACCCGGCATCCTCTGTTTTTGTGCAGAGACTGAGGTTCCATCTGGTTCACGACTGGGCTTTACACACACACAGACGTGTGTGACAAGTGGGGTGGGGTGTCCTTAGAGGCCAGACCACAGGGTGAAGCCAAGGTCATGGAGAGCGAAGGAGCCTGTGCTTGGAGCTGGCTCTGCAGGTGGATCAGGGGTGAAGGCAGAGAGCATGGTTCTGGGCCCACCAGTGGCTGCAAGCACAGGAGCCTACCTCATCCAAGGCGAGCTATGACCTGGCTCGGAGTTCACTTCCTTGGGGCCTCAGATGGTGCTGGGGGTTAATGGCCCGGAGACTAGGGAGAAGGATGGCCTGGATGCTGACAGCTGATTATCGTTCAATCCTCACAGCAGATCCATAAAGGGGGAACATTATCATTGCCCCCATTTTTCAGATGGGAAAACTAAGGAACAAAGAAACTAAATAACTTGCTCAAACATACACATCTAGGAAATTGCTGAACTGGATTGGAACCCTATTAGTGGGGGCGTGCGTGTGTGTGTGCGTGTGTGTGTGTGTGTGTGATTGCTCATGTGTGTGAGTATCTACGTCTGGCGCTGGGTATGTACATGCTTGACTGTCTACTGGGAGCATCTGCCAGTCCCTTGCCCGGTGGCTGGGTTCAGGTGTGCACGTCTGATGCTGCAGTACCCCCTGGTGCTCACACACTCACACTGCTCACAGGACCCTTCCTGTCACCCTGCCACGGAGAGGCTCCCTGGGTCTACCAGTCCCTGCCCTGCAGGGCTTGTTCCATCTGAGTTTGTGGGTGACCCTGGCTTGCTCCCCTCAGCTCTGTGGCTGCTGGGTCCTGGGGCAGGGCCATCGGTGGATGGAGGATGCCCTGGCCGGCAGGGGAGGGGAGTTCCGTGAGTAGTGGCCCAGGGAAGGGAGAATAGAGAGGCAAGAAGACTGGAATCCCAGGAGCACCCCTTGTCTGAGCACTCCCCAAGCCACTGGGGCCGTGCCAGGCCATTCCCCTTGCTCCCTGTGAAGAGAAAATCCTAGAAGCTGGGGGGAGGAGGAGGAGAGGCAGGGAAAGTTGGCAGTGAGACAGGGTCTGAGGCCTCACCGGCAGGCCTGCCCACCCCCTCGGAGCCCTTTGGCAATGGTGACACCAAAGCTGGTGACGTCCTCCGCCCAACAACCCCTGCCTCCCCGTGGCTGCCAGGTGCGCTGCACCCTCAAGCCCGCGGGAAGAGGCCTGTTTGTACATCCAGCATGGTCAAAACCGAGCCCTTGATTCCCAGCCCAGTCCTGCTCACCTCCAGGCAGCCCGGGAAGTCTTCCTTCTCCCACCTTTGTGTCCCCTTGGATACCAGGTCTGCCTGTCGCTTCTATATCTAGAGCCCACTGGTGCCTTCCACCTACCCGGAAGCCCGCGCTGGCCCCCTTCCTGCTCTCCCTGTCCCCACTCTCACCCACCACCTCCAACCTGTTCATGTCATCCCCGGGTTACCAGTCCAGCCCACAAGGGCCCTCACAGTCCGGTCTTTGCTGGCCTCTCCAGATGTACAGAACTGTGTTTTCTCAGCACATCTCAACCTCCAGGCCTTTGTTCCTGCTGTTCCCTCTACCAGGAACAACCTTCCTCTTTGTCCCCACCCCTCGAGCCTACTCCTCTGGCCTGTGCAACTTCTGCTCATCCTTCAGGTCTCAGTTTAGATGTCCCCCCTCCCCTGTCCCAAGTCAGGGCTGGTCTATGCCTCCTCGAGCCTACAGCCCTTTGCGTCCCCAGTAACACACTGTGATTGGGACCTGTTTAACCTGTCAGGCTCTCTTACCAGCTTGTGGGGGCAAGTTTCCTGGTGGAAAGAAGGGGAGAAGAATAGGAGGCCTTCAGTGCCATGTAAAGAACTTGAACTTGCCCCGGGCTCGACAGGAAGCTTTTGAGCAGGGGAATAGCACAACTCAGAACCCCTCTGGTTTATGACTCTCTTTTCTGCCCCAAATGAACTTTCCCCAAACAGAACTGGTCTCACCTGCAAGTGTTTTTCATGTAACCATCAACAGCCAGGAACTTAGTCAGACTGAGGAAGGGTATATGTGGGACCAGAGTTGGCAGGATGGGATTCAGCAGGGGCAGGGGAAGTCATTGTGATATGTATTAAAATCCAGATTTCTCAAGGGAACGGTGCATTGATTCTCAAAAAAAGAAAAGTGTGCCCCCCACTCAAAAACCTCTGGCTGCTTTTTACCTGTTGTAGCCTGAGTGGGTAGACCTCGTCTTCCCTCTGTGACAACAGCCTGACTGATGCACTAGTCCAGATGCCTCCCCCAACCTGTTCTCCTGTGTCCTGGTGGGTGCTCCGCGACCTGTGCCAAGCAACCCCAGAAGGTGATCTTCCCTAGATGGAGGGGGAGGAAAGAGCCCAGGCAGGCCATAAAGGGGTGAGATGCTGGCGCTGGGAAGCTTGCATCTCACGTCCAAGGGTCAGGGCTCTGGCCCTGCTGGACTCTGCTCTGCCTTGTACAAGGGCCAAGACTGGACAGCACGGACAAAGGGACTTCCCTCAGCCCTAGTCAGAGGCCTCTGGGGCCTGAGATCTGTTCTCGGCTGGATCCCATTATGCCTCAGCACTCCTCTGACCCCAGGTCTCTGCCGTTGGAGTCCACTCACTCTTGGGAGGACAACATCTGTGCAGAGCTAAGCAGAGTTGTGGTGCCTAAAGGGCCTGGGTTCAAGTCCAGCAGTCACCATTCTCACATTTTCTCAGTCTTTCACTCACTCACCAAGCATACTCTGATTCCAAGTCCTGACTGATCCTGGTATGGGAGATGCAGAGTGGGGTCAGGCTGATTTCCACACTCAGAGAGCTTCTCAGAGGAGGACAAAAACGCTGACACTGACAATGCTAGCTTAGAGTGGGCTGTGCTGTAATGGACACAGATAGGGCCAGGCCCAGAGAAGGCAGGGAAGACTTCCTAGAGGAGGAGTGTCCTCTGGGGAGCTTGAGGTATGAGCTGGAACTCGCCATGCAGCAAGTGGGAAGAGGGAGAAGTTTGGGCAAAGGCCCCCTAGATGGGAAGTAGGTGATATGTCAAAGGAGTCACAGAGGGGCTGATGCTTTAAGGGACATGACCACCCATCAGCCTGGTTTGGGTGAAAGTCTCTTAGCAGGGGGAGAAGGAGGCCACCTTGTTGGGACTTGGCCAACCCCTAGGGTTGGCCCCCAGCCCAGAAGACCCGGGAGCTGCCTCAGAGCTCCTCCTGGGCCTTCCTGCCCTTCTGCTTCTGCTGCCACTGCCAGATCTTGGTGGGCAGTGTCTCTGCCCAGAACTGCTGTCGGGCCTTCCTTAGCTTCTGGCTGACCCGTGGCACCAGGCTGATTGCCAGGTATTGCTCTGAACAGTTGAATGGGGGCCAAGGAGGTAGCCCCTTGCCGTTGGGATCCCTGGCTGGGAGGAATGAATGAAGACAGAGGTCTCCTGTACTGCTCCCTGGGAGGCAGATCTGAGCAGTCTAGGCCCCAAGCCAGGCATGCCTGTTTGCTTACTCACCCTGTCCAGGAGAAGGGGGTCCACTGGGCCATCGTGGTGAGGCTCAGCTGCTGCTACTCTTCTGTGGCTTCTGGAAAGGTTATGAGAGGGACAGACCTGGATCAAGGTCACCTGATCCTGAGATGACCTGAGACCTCTGTTCCTGCATGCCCCGCCCTACCCTGGTGGAGCCGGCAGCCTAAGGATCTTGTGTCTGCTCATCCTCACCCAGCATGGAGCTCTCATCCATGAGGAAAGGAACCCCGAAGGTGAAGGTCTTCTCAGCCCCATGATCAGCCCGCACCCAGGCCGGCTTGATCTTCTCAAAAGAACTGGGTCGATGCTGGAACTCATAGAAAAAGATGGAGACCCCAGAATCTGTGGAGAGATGGCTGGATGAGAAGTAGATACCCACAGCCTGATCAGGTCCTATCTTTGGTAAGCCAGGCTCCTCATAACACCAATACCAGTAATAATAACGATGATGACAAAATGATGAACAGCAAGACTTTACTGAGTGCTTGCTAGGTGTTGAGCACCATCCCACGTGCTTTATGTGTCACTGTTCATTTTATCCTCATAACAACCTATGGATTGGCTCATTAGATATTATTATTGCCATTTTACAAACGAGGAGACTGAGGCACAGAAGCGTTCGGTATCTGCCCGAGGTCACAAAGACAGGAACCTGGAGCTGTTCTAGGACTGTGTTAGAGATTAGCCATGAGGTTTGGAGGAAGCAAGACTTTTCTCCCAGGAGAAGGGCTGAAAGCAGAAGGAATCACTCATGAGTCAATTGAAATCCTGAGAATTGGTGATAAGTCCTGCTGGGTGACCTTTGGCAAGTCATTGCACCTCTCTGTGCCTCGGTTTTCTCCTCTGCAGAGTGCCCTGCCAGAGTCGCCCCCTCTCATTGCTGTGACGCTGCATCCCTGAGAGGAAGTGGAGAGTGGGGGTAGCAGTGGAGCGCGGCACCATGTCACTTGTGATAACTCAGCTCCTGGGCCCAAGTGGGAAAGGTGGGACAGGTAGACAGGGATAGGCTTACCTTGGAGGTTTCTGGAAAAATTCAATGTTCATGACAACGTTGCTTATCAATTCCCGGAAGGCTTCTCATGTGGCTTGTCCATCTGAGCTGCTGCGCAGGTATTCATCTATGATGGTGGCATCATCTCAGTGGGCACATCCTGGGGCAAGAGGCCTGCTCAGGTCCCACAGCCACAGCAGACTCTCCCAAGAAGCTCCACACCCTCCTGCCTGGCCTGTCTCATGTCCCAGGGCTCATGTGCCAGGAGCTAGCCACTTGCCGCCCTTGGGGGTTCTAGATGGTGTCTGGGAGGGATAAGGTCAGATCTGGAGTAACATGCTAGCTCTGCAATCACTGCTTGGCTGTGTGACCTCAGACAGGTTGCTGAGCCTCTCTGAAAGGTAGTTCCTCCCTGGAAGGTTGTTTGGCAGCCTATGTGAAGCACAGCGTTCTGGCCTGGAGCAGGTGCTCAGTTGGACTTAACCAGGAAGTTAGTGAGAGAACAAATCATGGGCACTCCCCACAGCTCCAGAGAGCAGTGATGAGGTTGTGTGAATGAGGAGGGCTCTGGGGGGGTCTCAAAGAAGGGAAATGCACATAGATTGAGCACCTCCTGGATAACAGCTCCTTGGTAGACTCTTCCAACGCAGCATCCAGTATCCTTCTTAAACAGCTCACACGGGTGGGATGTATCATCCCCATTTACAGGTGAAGAAATGGGCTCAGAGGGGTTAGGATAACTGGACAAGTAGCTAGCGTTGGGATTTGACCCCAGGTCCAGCTAGTTTCACATCTGACAGTGCAATCTTAATAGCTGAAGCTCTGGGATCAGACAACTGGCTCAGGCTCTGCCTCTGCCCTTTACCCATCATGAGACCTTAAGCCTCAGTTTCCTCAACTGTAAAATAAGGATAATGAAAGTCCCTACTTCACAGGGTTGTAATGAGGATCGAAGGACATGAATGCCTGTCCCAGTGCTCAGCACAACACAGTTCCTGGCGGAGAGTATGTGCTCTTTAAGGGGAAGTCTATGATGAAAATGATGGTGATGATGATGATGGTGATGATCTTCCTTTGAGAACCACATTGACTCATGTCCAAGGGGATTCATAGATAGAACTAAAATTCAGCATTTGGCCCACAGGGCTTGATGGTAGGTAGGTAGCTGTGGGTGTTGGAGGGGAGGAGTAGAGACTACGCTGGGTTCGGCCGCACTGGACTACCCCTTCCTGCCTTTTGTCAAGTAGGGCCTCAGGATGGCCAGCATGTCCTCCAGGCTCATCTGACCCATCTTATCCAGGAAACCCCAGCCCTGCAGGGACAGCAAGACCCTCTCAGCGCAGCCTGATCGCCGCCCATGCTCCCCCACCCGCACCTTCCCACCCAGCTCCCAGCCAGAAGTAGGCAAGTGTTCACAGCCCTGCAGCCATGAGCTCGTCACGGAGCCCAGTGTGGCCAAACCCACTAGTCTGCAGACCCCCCAAAATAAACTTCAAACTGGGGAGGGAGGGAAAAGCACCAAATACAACAGGCAAGTGGTTAACAGCAATCCCGGAATTTGTTCAATATTTTCATAGAATAACATCAAGACCCCCAGGTGCTGTAGCAGGGGCTACAGGGAAAGTTCAAATGCTGTCTTTAAAATCAAATGTTGGTTACAGTTTTAACGGCGCAGTCTCTGGGTTCAAATCCCAGCGCTGCCACTTACTGGGTGCATAACCTGGACCACTTAAATTCTCTGTGTCTCAGTTTCTTTTTTTATTTTTTTTAAATTCAGACCTTCTTGTTTATTTTTTTAAATTTTTATTTATTTATTTATTTGGCTGCACTGGGTCTTAGTTGCGGCACACGGAATCTTCATTGCTGTGTGCAGGATCTTTGTTACAGCATGTGGGATCTTTAGTTGTGGCATGTGGTATCTAGTTCCCTGACCAGGGATAGAACCCGGGCCCCCTGCGTTGGGAGCGTGGAGTCTTAGCCACTGGACCACCAGGGAAGTCCTCTCAGTTTCTTAATCTGTAAAAGGAGTGACAATATCCTGCCTCATAGGATTGTTGTGCGGACTGAGTTAAAGGCCCTGACAGAGTAAGCATGATGGAAAGGTTAAAGTTATTAAAGTTAATTTCATGGCTCCTAGCCTCTTTGTTAATCTTTGTAAGAGCAGAAACAGAAAATCCACAGATGAATAAACACAAAGAGTGTATACCCAAAGGGAGACATTAATGTTCACTAAGAATTAAAGGACTAAACTAAAGTCACAGAAGCTAAAGTAGCAAAACTTTTTTAAAAAGTTGGTCTACAAGATCAATATACAAAAATCAATTGTGTTTCTATACACTAGCAATGAACAATCTGAAGATGATATTAAGAAAACAATTCCATTTACAATAGCATCAAAAAGAATAGTATACTTAGAAATAAATTTAATAAGGGAAGTACAAGACTGTACATTAAAAACTAGAAAACATAATTGAGAGAAATTGAAGAAGACCTAACTAAATGGAAAGATGTTCCATGTTCATGGGTTAGAAGACTTAATATTGTTAAAATGGTAATACTTCCCAAATTGATCTATACATTCAGTGTGATCCCTATGAGAATCTCAGCTGCTTTTTTTTTTTTCAGAAATGAACAAGCCGATCATAATTCACTTGGAAATGCAAGGGACCCAGAATAGCCAAACAATTATTATGGATTGATTTGTGTCTCCACGTAAAACATATGTGGAGTCATAACCCCCAGTACCTCAGAATGTGACCTTATTTAAAGATAAGGCCATTAGTCAAATTAAGATGATTACAGAGGTAATCATTTGGGTGGGCCCTCGTCTAATATGCCTGATGTTTTTGTAAAAGGGGGAAATTTGGACACAGAGACAGACGGGTGAGAGGGAAGACAGTGTGAAGCCAGAGGGAGAATGCCATCTATAAGCCAAGGAATGTGTGAGGCTACCAGAAACTAGGAAAGAGGCATGGATTCTCTCTCACAACACTCAGAAGGAACCAACCCTGCTGACACCTTGATTTCAGACTTGTAGCCTCTAGGATTGTGAGACAATTAACTTCTCTTGTTTAAGTCACCCAAACTGTGGTCCCTTTGTTATGGCAACTCTGGCAAAATAATACAGCAACCCTGAAAAAGAAGAACAAAGCTGGGGAATTCACACTTCCCAATTTCAAAACTTACTACAAAACTACAGTAATCAAGATAGTGTGGTAGTAGCATAAGGACAGACATATAAATTAACAGAGTAGAATTGAAAGTCCAGAAACAAGCTCCTTCATTCATGACCAATTAATTTTCAGTAAGGGCACCAAGACAGTTCAATAAGAATAGGTTTTTTTCAACAAATGATGCAGGGACAGCTGGATAACCACATGCAAAAGAATCCCTAATTCATACCATACACAAAAATTAACTTCCGATGAATGTAATTCATTCACATAACAGCTAAAACTATAAAATTCTTAGAAGAAATCATAGAGGTAAATCTTTATGACCTTGGATTAAGCAATCATTTTTTAGGTATGACACAAAAAGGCCAAGCAACAAAAGAAAAAATAAATTAAACCTCATCAAAATAAAGAATTTTTGTGTTGCAAAGGTTACTGTCAACAAAGTGAAAAGACAACCCACAGAATGGGAAAAATAGTTGCAAATCATATATTGGATAAGAGACTTGTATCTAGAATATATGTAAATCTTTACCACTCAACAATAAAAAGACAAATAATCCAAATGGTCAAAAGATTTCAGAAGACATTTCTCCAAAGGAGATATAAAAATGGCCAATAAGCGCATGAAAAGATGTTCACTATTTTAGTCACTAGGAAAGTGCAACTCAAAACCACAATGAGATACCACTTCACACCCACTGGGATGACTACAATCAAAACAAAAGATATTAACAAGCATTGGCAAGGATGTGGAGTAATTGAAATCCTCACACACTGCTGGTGGGAACGTAAAATGGTGCAGCTGCTTTGGAAAACAGTTCAGCAGTTCCTGAAATGATTAAACAAAGAGTTGCTATATGACCCAGAGTTTCCATTCCTAAGTATATAACCAAGAGAAATTAAGTCATATGTTTGCACAAAAACTGGTACATAAATGTTCTTAGTAGGGGAATCCATAATAGTCATAAACATGGAAGCAACCCAACTGTCTATCAACTGATGGATGGATAAACAAAATGTGGTATATCCATACAATTAGACTATTCAGCCACAAAAAGGAATGAAGTACTGATATCTGTTACAACATACATGAACCTTGAAAACATTATATTAGATGAAAGAAGTCATACACAAAAAACCATATACTGGGATTTCCCTGGTGGTCCAGTGGGTAAGACTTCGAGCTCCCAATGCAGAGGGCCCCAGTTCCATCCCTGGTTGGGGAACTAGATTCTACATGCATGCCACAACTAAGAGTTTGCATGCCGCAACTAAAAGATCCCGCATGCCGCAACTAAGACCTGGCACAGCCAAAATAAATAAACAAATATTTAAAAACCAAACAACCCCCCCCAACCCCCAAAACCCATATATTGTATGATTCTACTCTATGAAATGTCCAGAATAGGCAAATCCATAGATTTGACAGAAAGTAGATTCGTGATTGTCAGGGGCTGGCGGCAGGGTGGGGGTGGGGGGTTGGGGAGGGATGGGAAGTGACTGCTAATGGGCACCGGCTTGTTTTTGGGTGACGCTGATGCAAATGTTCTGGAATAAGATAGTGGTGATGGTTGCACAACTTTGTGAGTATACTAAAAACCACTGAACTGTACACTTTAAAGGGGTAAATGTTATGGTATGTAAATTATATTTTTAAAAAAAGTTGACATTTGGGCTTCCCTGGTGGTGCAGTGGTTAAGAGTCTGCCTGCCAATGCAGGGGTCACGGGTTCGATCCCTGGTCCGGGACGATCCCACATGCCGCGGAGCAACTGGGCCCGTGCGCCACAACTGCTGAGCCTGCGCTCAGGAGCCCGCGAGCCGCAGGTGGTGAAGCCCCCCGCGCCTGGAGCCCGTGCTCCGCAACAAGAGAGGCCACTACATTGAGAGGCCCGCGCACCGCAACGAAGAGCGGCCCCTGCTCGCCGCAGCTAGAGAAAGCCCGCGCACAGCCACGAAGACCCAACGCAGCCAAAAACAAATAAATAAATTTATATATTTTTTAAAAAGTTGACATTTAAAAATTGTTGTCTGAAAAAAAAAATTGTGGTCTGCAAATGCTGGTAAAGTTTCAATGAAACTTGTAGACTCCGGGGACTTCCCTGGCGGTCCAGTGGTTAGGACTCTGCGCTTCCACTGCAAGGAGCATGGGTTTGATCCCCGGCTGGGGAACTAAGATCCTGCAAGCCGCGCAGTACTTCCAAAACAAAACAAAACACCCGTAGACTTTGCTGGTGGCAGTTTAAATCGGCAGAGCAATTTCAGAAAGTGTTACGCCAATGGCAACACATAAGAAGTGGAGAGGTCTCCATAAGGGATATGAGTTACTTTCCATGGCTAAAGCTTTCACCATGGATATTTAGTAAATAGCTAGTTGGCTGAAAAATTTACAGTTTATGGAAATTCACATAACATACAATAAACCATTATAAAGTATACAATTCAGTGGCATTTAGTGTGTTTGCAATTTTGTGTAACTACCGCATCTCTCTAGTTACAAACTCTTTCACTTCCCCAGCAATACACCCTGTACCCATTAAGTAGTCACTCTCCGTTCCCACCCCTACCCCCCTCACCTCACACACCAATACCCCCATCCCCTGATGACCTGATATCCATTAATCTGTTCTCTGCCTCTATGGGTTTACCTATTCTGGATGTATCACATAAAAGTAATCATACGATATGTGACCTTTTGTGTCTGGCTTCTTTCACTTAGCACCATGTTTTTGAGGTTCATCTAAGTTGCAGCACATATCAGTACTTCATTCCTTTTTCATGGCCGAATAATATTTCACTGTGGCTGCACCACAATTTTTTTATCCATTCATTCATTGAAAGGCATTTGGGTTGTTTCTACCTTTTGACTATTATGAATAATACTGCTATAAACATTTATTTATACGTTTCTCTGTGGTCCTATGTTTTCATTTCTCTTGGCTGTATAGCTAGGAATGGAACTGCTCGTCATACGGTAATTCTGTGTTTAATGTTCTGAAAAACAAACAAGCTCTTTTCCACAGTGGTTGGATGATGCCCTTATAGAGCCTCAGCGCCTTGGGCCTGAGCAGCTCTGTCAAGGGGCCCGAGGACTGAGGATACCCAGGGTGTATGTTGGGGGTGACTCTCAGGTAGGCCTGCTCTCTTGGAGGACCCTCAAATGACAGGGCAGAAGCAGGGCACTACCCTCCAGTGGCCCTGAGGCCCGGGGTAGGGATGATGGAGGAAAGGGGGCAGGAAGACTGCTATTAACAACTCGAATCCCATTCCAAACGCAGGGAAGATGTGACTTAAGAGCCAGACCTCCTGCACTCAAATCCTGGCTCTGCCAAGTGGCAGCTGTGTGACCTAGTACAAGTTACTTCACAGCTCTGGGCCTAGTTTTGTCATCCATAAAACAGTGATGATAACAGGAACCAACCTCATAGGGTTAAAGTGAGGTTACATTGTGAAAACACGAGGCAAGAAACCAGAGCCAATGGGAGCCTGTTCTTGTGTCAGGACAGGGTCTCTCAGGGTGTCTGTCTCTCTGCTGGCTTCCAAGGCGGGGCAGGACTTACCTCTGGGCCTCAGTGTCAGGAACATGGCTGGCTGGGAGTGGGAGGTGGGGGGATGGGTGGAGAGTATGAGGCACTGGCAAATATTTGCTGATTCAAACAGTTAGATGTGCTGATTCAATGAGGGACAGGGTGAGGGTCATGTCTGGACTAGGTGCCAGATCCTCTCCTGGGGTTCCAGCTGGCACCTCAAGTTGGAGAGCCTGAGGATCAAACTTCTGCCAGAAATAACAAGTGCAGCTTCCTGAATCCTCTTTGGAAGCCTCCCTGGTGGGGCTGTTTCCTCTCCCAGAATCTTGACACATAGGTACATTCAGGGCCTCATGAGAAAGAGAGAGACTGAGAAAGAGAGAGAGGCAGGTAACCAACCACGATGAGATGCCACTACATACCCATTAAATTAATCAAATATAAAAGACTGATAAGACCAAGTGTTGGCGAGGGTCTGGAGCAATTGGACCCCACCTATATGGCTGGTGGGCGTGCAAAAATGGAACAGTCAATTTGGAAGACAGTTTGGCACTTCCTTTAAAAGTTAAGCATACACTCTCCATATGACCCTGCGATTTCACTCTTAGCTATTTACTATTTACAAAATGAAAGCATACGTCCACACAAGGACTTGTCTGAAAATGTTGATAGCAACTTTATTGAAAATAGCCAAAAAATAGAAATCACTCAGATGTCCATCAATGGATGAATGGATAAAATGTGGCATGTCATGTATGGAATACTATTCAGCAAGAAAAGAGAAGAACTACTAGTTGAATCTCAAAAACATTATGCTAAGAGACAAAAGCTGGTAAAAAAATGATTTCATTTCTATGACATTTTAGAAAAGGTAAACTATAGCAACAGAAAGCAATTTAGTGGTTGTGAGGGACCAGGGTCAGGGCAGTGCAAAGTGGCGTAAAGGAACTTTTCTTTTTTTAAGATTTTTTTTTTTGATGTGGATCATTTTTAAAGTCTTTATTGAATTTGTTACAATATTGCCTCTATTCTATGTTTTGGCTTTTTGGCCACGAGGCATGTGGGATCCCAGCTCCCCGACCAGTGATCGAACCCGCACCCCCCGCATCAGAAGGCGCAGTCCTAACCACTGGACCACTAGGGAAGTCCCTAAAGGTACTTTTCTGAGCAATGGATGCATCCTAAAACTTGATGTGATGGTGGTTGTATGTCTTATACATTTATCCCAATTTATCAAATTGTGCACCTAAAATGGGTGAATTTGACTGTACGTAAATTATTCCACAATAAAGCTGTTAAAAAAATAAGATTAACTAAAACTAGTCCTAACAACTAGCTCTGGGGGGGCTTCCCTGGTGGCGCAGTGGTTGAGAATCTGCCTGCCAATGCAGGGGACACGGGTTCGAGCCCTGGTCTGGGAAGATCCCATATGCCACGGAGCAACTAGGCCCCTGAGCCACAACTACTGAGCCTGCGCGTCTGGAGCCTGTGCTCCGAAACAAGAGAGGCCGCGATAGTGAGAGGCCTGCGCACCGCGATGAAGAGTGGCGGCAAGCTGGCCCCCGCTTGCCGCAACTAGAGAAAGCCCTCGCACAGAAAGGAAGACCCAACACAGCCAAAAAAAAAAAAAAAAAAAAAAAAAAAAAAAAAAAAAAAAAAACTAGTTCTGGGAATCCACTTTTGGGAAGTATACTGTGCATGTGCAGGACTGAAAAACATAGAGGCATGCATGCCACAGGTGCTCAATAAATGCCTTCAGGATGCGGGGGGAAGCATTAGCACCAGGCAGTGTTCTTTAGAAGGAAAGCTCCTTCCGGCTCCAGAGTTGGTCGTCTCAAGCTTAAGGTTATGCTAGTCTGCCATCTGGTGGCCATAGTTGGCAATGCAGGAATCTCCATCCTTCAAGCCCAACTTCAGGAAGCTCCGTGGTGGGGCGGAAAGAAGGGGGACCTTCCTCCTGGGAAACCTGGTGCCCAGAGGGTCAGAGATAGGGAGTCCTGGATCTATGAGAAGAGGGATACGGCTTCTTAATGATAGAGAGAAAGTGCTTTGGTGGCACAAACAGGCAGAGTGAACATAATTGGTACCTTTGCATGTTGAGATAAAATATAAGATAGGGTTTTTTTGTTGGGGGGAGATGGTGCAGGGGGAATAAAAGTTTGGGGAAAACAATGAGATAAGTAGGAAAACTAATCATGTGGATGCCCACAGTGAGTTGGTGAGTTGGGCGATGCTCAGCAGAGGGGGCGGGGGTGGGAGGCAGGGCAGCAAGGGGAATTCTAAAAGGCAAGAGGAGACCTCCCTGGATGAACAGGCCCTTGGGAGCCAGCCGACAAGAGTCTCTTCCCCTAGATATGCCTGGATCTTCCCCTAGATATGCCTGGATCTTCTGATCTCTCTGTGGTGACAAGTGGTGAATGAATGAATGAATGAATGGCTATGTGAATGAAGGAAAAAACTACTGGCTCCTCACTGGGTATGTGTGGGCACAGCCGGCAGACCCCCACCTACACTCAAGCCCTCCCCTCCACCCCCCTCCCCCCAGACGCAGGCAGCTACAGTTTTGTGTGCTTCTCCTTGGCCTCCATTAGCTCCCGTATCTTCTGGGGTAGGGTCTTGGTCCAGAACTGGAGCCTGCGGGCCTTCAGGGCTCGGCCCACTGCAGGCTGCATGTTCAGCGCAGGCCAGTGGGGCAGGCCAGTGGGGCAGACCCTCGCCGTTGGGGTTCCTGTAGACATGCCCTCCCGTGGGGCAGTGTGAAGGTCACTCTGAGCCCTACCCAGCCCAGACACAGCACCCTGACTGGGGTCAGGCAAGGCAGCCAAACAAGCTTGGGGAATGGTGGTGGGGTTCCAGAAGGAGGAAAGAAACTACCTCCCACCAGAGCGTCAGCTCCACAGGGGACAGGGTGGCCTCCGTCCCTTCCTGATAGAGGGAGGCTCTGCGGATAACAGCACTGTCACCCCCCATCCAGGTCACCCCAAGATGGAACGAGTGTCCAGCACCCATAAGGCCCCTTTCTGTCCAGGAGGGTCCTGGAGCTGGGGAGGGGGCTGCCATGTAATTAAGGACACATCTGCTAATGAAGTCACCACAGACAAGGGGAGGCCTGGATGCGTTCAAGCCCTGCCCTCCCCACCGTGGAGGTTAAAGTAGGAGTGTGACATCTCACCCATTTCGAGCAAAGTTGGCCCAATACTTCATCATCTTCCTGCTCAGCAGCTCCTCCTCCTCAGTGAGTTGGACTACAGAGCAAGAGGACAAGGGTCCAGGTCAGGGCAACTCCAGTCCGGCATGTGGGTCATTCTCCCTCACCCCATCCCAGGCTCCTCCCTGCCATCCCAAGGCCTGGCTCTCTGCCCGCTCCCCAGGCCCTCTCCTTGCCCAAACCCCATATATTCATCCTGGCCTCTGGCTGACCCAACACTGGGCTCATCCCTGACCCAGAAGGCTCCCTTCTTCTGACAGTAGAAGGCCATTTAAGAAATAAATATGAAAAAGAAAGAAAGCAAGGAAGGAAGGAATGAAGGAAGGGAGGGAAAGAAAGAGAGAGAAAGAAGGAAGGAAGGAAGGAGGGAGGGAGGAAAGAAAAGAAAGAAAGAAAGAAAAAAAGGAAGAAAGGAAGGAAGGAAGGAAGAAAGGAAGACAGAAAGAGGCCTTTCAAACGCCCCCTCTGCACCCATGCCAGAAACCCAAGGTCAGGGTGGGGAGAGGTGCAGGGAGCACGGGCTCCAGTCTGAAGAACGCTAGACTCCAATTCAAGTCCAATCTTTCTAGCTGTCAGAGCTTGGACACCTGATCCCCTCCTCCCTCTGAGCCTCAGTTTCCTCGTCTGTACAATGAGGGCAATCACCCTCACTCAGGGTCTTAGCCAATGTCCCATCCCACATCCCGGGAATGAGGAGCCTCTGAGGGACCCCCACCTAGAAAGACTCACTGTGGCTGCTCCCGAAAGGACTTCTGAAGATGAAGCGAACCTCATCTCCATGGTCTGCCCTCACACAGCTCGGCCTGACATCCTTGAAGAAGCTGGGCTGATGCTGGAACTCGTAGAAGTAGACAGGGGTGTAGGAACCTGGGGAGGTGGGGAAGACGGGCCGTGACCTGGCGGCCCCTCACCCGGAGCTTTCTCGCATCACCCATGCTGATGACATAGCTAAGTCCAAAGCTGGCTGGAATCTGGACAATGGGGTGAAGGAGCCCCAGGCTGGAGCAAGGGCAGTGGGAAGGGCCTGGGTTCAGACTGTGGCCTTGGAACTTCCTAGGGTATATGGTGTTAGGCGAGTCACTGAAGGTCACTGAACCTGTTTCCTCCTCCGTCAAATGGGGTAAATGTCTGTCTCTTAGACTAGCCAGGAGGATTTACCAAGATGAAGGATATCAAGTGCCGGGCACCGATAAATAGACATGGGCTAGGTTTTGGACACCAGTAGACCTCATCTGGTACCCGCAGCTCTGAGCCGCCCCCTAGCCAGTCTGGCCTTAGTGCAGATGTACTCACACTGTAACTTTGCTACCTGGAGTGCAGGGATCACGAAGATGCAGTCCCCCATGGTCTCAGGGAACTGGATTCGGAGGGTCTGGAAGTCCTCACTGCCCCCTGTGTACTCCTCCATCAACAGGTCAACAAACTCAGGCGGCATCAAACTCAGGTGGATCAGGAAGAGGCAGGTTAGGCAGGCCGGCAGGGGCCGGGAGGGGCAGAGGCAGGACTGGGGAGATGGATCCTGGGATGGGACAGGGAATCGGGGAAAGGGGCCAAGCTCTGGGTGAGGGGTGCTGCATGGACAGGATATCTGGGGGCTGGGTTTCCCGTGCCTTGGGATAGGAAAGGAGCCCCCTCCCCACGTGGGCAGGTCCCCAGGAACCTCACCATCATTGTTGATATTTTCTGCAAGCCATCCTTTATGGTCTCTCTGTCCGTTTCCTTCTGGGTGTCAGAATTGTTCATGACCTGGGTGGTGGGGGAGTCTCGAGTTGGAGATACGATGGGCCTGGAGCTACGAAGCCCCGAGGCCTTCCCACTGGATGGGCTCCCCCGCACCTGGAGGCTTGGGAGTGGGCCTCACCGAGGGGATGATCCAACTGTACTCATCGCTGTTTACACCAATGATGCTGGGGACAGGGTGCAA
>NC_041230.1:37316437-37332924 GCF_002837175.3 Physeter macrocephalus
TTCCTGTAGAACATCCAGGGAGAGAGTCCAAGGATAGCTGGATCTATAGTTTTGAGTTCAGGAGAGTGTCGAGGCCTAGGATTCAGAAATATACAGGTGGGAGTGGGTGGGGTGGCCCAGGGGGAGGTCCTGAAGGTCACCAACCAGAAAAAAAGAGCAACCTAAAGAGGAAGAAGGAAAACCAGATTTGGAAGCCAGGGGAATAGCCACCTGCTGTGATGGAGGCTGCAAATCTGTCAAAGCTGCGGAGTGTCCACTGGAGTCAGGGAAAAGGTTACTAGGTGGGGGCTGTTTCTGGGACATGGTGTGGACAGCCTGAAACCAGACCACAGGAGGGATGGGAGGTGAGGCAGCAGAGACAGCCGGAGGAGAGGACTCCTGAGAAGTCTGTGACCGGGCGAGTGAGGCTCAGGTCAGAGGGTTTATTTTGTAAGGGAGAATATTGGTGGGAAGAAGTCAGAAGGCGCAGTCATAGCCACTGGAAAGAGGATGGTACTGGGTAGCAGTGCTGGTTCTCACAGTCTGCCCTCAGAAACTCTGGGGTGGGGTGGGGTGGGGTGGGGTGGGGCGGGGTGGGTGTTGTCTACTCCAGGCCCCACTGCATGGCTGGGACCTGGAGGCTCTGAGTTCCAAGAAGAGAGAGGTGGCAGCCAGAGCTGGGCAAGGCCTGGGCCCTCAATCTCCAGAGCGCCTCTCTGCCCGCCTGTGTCCACATCAAACCCTTTGCTCACTGGTCTACTTCAGGAGTCCCCCAAGCTAAACCAATCCCTGCCAGCCCTACCTGGCCTGCAGTGGGCCCAGGCTTGGTTATTTCTTCCTGCAGGAGGCGATGATGGCCTGGGGCATTAGGGACTAAAGAACTCAGAACTGCCTCTGGAGAGACAGACTGAAGTGCTCACCTGTGAAGTTAAAGCAGACAGGGTTGGCCCCCCTCTCCTGCATCCAAGTGGATGGGTAGGGAGAGGGGCAAGGGAGGACAGAGGAAAGAGTCTTGGACTGAACTCCAGAAGATCTGGGACAGTGCTCTTACCTTCCACCTGTACGATCCTGGGCAAGTCACTTAACTCCCTGAGGGGCAGCGTCCCCATGTGGGCATGATCAATGACAGCTGCTGCCAGGGTTGTGAGAATTGAGCACGCAGTTTTCTTGGTCCTTGTGTGCGTGGTGTGTCTGCTGGCAGGCATGGCAGAGCCAGGAGAAAGGAGGCCGCCATGTATCCGGGGCACTTTTTGGACCCTGTCTTGCGGAACCAGGGCGCCTGGAAAGCTGAGGAGAGGCACTTCCAAGGATGGCCTGGGAGGGGTCGATGCCAAGCCCTGCTGCGCTGGGGCTCCTGCCCAGCCCAGGCCCTTTCTGCTCCGGAGAGGCAGGGGTGGGGAAACTAACCAGAAAGGTTAGTGCTTCTTCCCGTCCCCTGGAAAGGAAGAATTGGGAAGTTTGAGCCTGCACGGAGCCCAGAACTCACCTCTTTGAGGCTTCCCAGAGAGAGCTGACCGTGAGGATCCCTCTCAGAGATTAGTCTCCACTCGGAGACAGCGCTCCGGCAGCGCCAGGGCGGAGCTGACTGAGCTCCAGATGTCCGGGCGCACACAGCTGTAGGGTCACGTGGCAGCGGCCCCGGCCCCCCTTCCTGCCAACGTTGCATTTGGCCCAGGCCCCGTCCATGGCCGCCCTTGGGACCCCGCGCTGAGCCCCGGAGGCCCCGGCATCCGGGGCCACGCCGCTCCCAAGGGCCGAACGTGTATCAGGATCCCAAGGACCGCCGTGGTGGGTAGGGATGGGTAGAAGGGATTCGGCCTCAGCGCGGGAAGTGGGTGGGGCCGAGGCTCCGCGTCTCCCTGTTCTGGCTCTGGGGCACCGTGCTAGGCCGGAGCTGAGAGGGTGGGAGTCGGCTACTAGGAGGAACATCTTGCCCTTTCAGGGTGCCCATCCCGGTGGGGGGGTCAGGGCCCAAAGTAGGAGGACAACGGAGGGGGATGAACGGCCGGCAGCCGGAGACCCCCGGCGTGTGGCCTCCCGCGCCCTACCCCCGGGGAGGGCGGGGCCGGAGCCCCTGCCGGCTTCTGGCTTCCTTGTCTTGAGCCCCTGACTGAGTTTCTCCGCAGGGGCCGCGGGCGCCTGCGAGGCGGACATGAGGCGGAGGCTGCGCCTACGCGGAGAAGCGTCGCTCACGCTGCTCCTCGGCGCCGCCCTCGGCCTCCTGCTCTATGCGCAGCGCGATGGCGCGGCCCCGACGACGAACGCGCCGCGAGCTCAAGGGAGGGCGGCGCCGGGGCCCACCCCGGGGCTCCGTGTATTTCAGGCGCCGGACGCGGGCGCAGCCCCGCCGGCCTACGAAGAAGATACGCCGGAGCCGCCCACGCCCACGGGACCTTTTGACTTTGGCCGCTATCTGCGAGCCAAGGACCAGCGGCGCTTCCCTCTCCTCATTAACCAGCCGCACAAGTGCCGAGGAAATGGCGCACCCCCCGGCGGACCCGACCTGCTCATCGCCGTCAAGTCGGTGGCTGCGGACTTCGAGCGGCGCCAAGCCGTGCGCCAGACGTGGGGTGCTGAGGGTCGCGTGCAGGGGGCGCTAGTGCGCCGGGTGTTTTTGCTGGGCGTGCCCCGGGGCGCGGGCACAGACGGGGCAGACGCGGAGGGGGCGGGCACTCGAACGCAGTGGAGCGCCCTGCTGCGTGCTGAGAGCCGTGCGTACGCGGACATCCTGCTCTGGGCCTTCGACGACACTTTCTTCAACCTAACGCTCAAGGAGATCCATTTTCTGGCCTGGGCCTCCGCCTACTGCCCCGACGTGCGCTTCGTTTTTAAGGGCGACGCCGACGTGTTTGTGCACGTGGGAAACCTGCTGGAGTTCCTGGCGCCAAGGGACCCGGAGCAGGACCTGCTTGCAGGTGACGTGATAGTGCAGGCGCGGCCAATCCGCGTGCGGGCCAGCAAGTACTACATCCCTGAGGCTGTGTACGGCCTGCCCGCCTACCCGGCCTACGCAGGCGGGGGCGGCTTCGTTCTCTCGAGGGCCACGCTGCGCCGCCTGGCCGGTGCCTGCGCGCAGGTTGAGCTTTTCCCCATTGATGACGTCTTTTTGGGCATGTGTCTACAGCGCCTGCGTCTCACGCCTGAGCCTCACCCTGCTTTCCGCACCTTTGGCATCCCTCGACCTTCAGCCGCTCCGCACCTCCGCACCTTCGACCCCTGCTTTTACCGCGAGCTGGTTGTAGTGCACGGGCTCTCGGCTGCTGACATATGGCTTATGTGGCACTTGCTGCACCGGCCGCACGGGCCAGCCTGTGCGCGTCCATGGCCTGTCGCTGCGGGTCCCTTCCAGTGGGGCCCCTAGCCACCTGTCACAGCTTTAAGCCCCCCTCATTCAGACCCAGGATGTAAGTGGGAGGTAGCTTGAAGGGTAGGTTTCCCAGGCGGATTAGTGCTGTGTATGTGGTTCTTCCCCAGGAAGGGGCATCCAGGTGTCTTCCTCCAGAAGGTCCCAGGGAGTGAAGATTGAGGTTGGTTCCTGCTGACACACCCTATTGGGAGGTGATCTGGAACCAATCTAATGGTGGCCCTTTGAGACAGCCAGGGCTGAGATGGTGGAGAACCAGGCTCTTTGCCAAGCAGGTGAACGTGCTTGGTCCTCCTAGTAGGGACGTGGGTGGGGGTGGGGGTGGCAGAGGCTCATGGAATCTGACCATACTTCTTAGTTTGGAACCCCTAGAGTGATGCCAACAAATGCAGATCTTTCTCAAGGCTGGACCCCACAGGGATGGGTAGGAGCCTGGCCTCAGTCCTCATGGAACTGGCAGCCCTTCTGCCACAACTCAATCTGAAAGTAGGTGTTTTGCTTCCTATTTGCCCCGTCAAACTGCATTCTTAGCCATGTCTAGGTCTTTAGATCTGCTTTCCTGGGACCAACCCCTCCTGAGCCCTGGACAAGCTGGAACATTAGGGATGGAGGCACACAGGGACTGAGCGCATTGTCCTACCTAGTCTTCCCCCATGTCCAGCTACCCACCTACACCCACACAACCGTGCCATTCTCCCACTGGAGCCTGTGCTGCCCCCTTCAGAGGAGCCAAGGAACCTTTTTCTAAGACGGCTCCTCCAGCTGTAAATTTCCCCATATTCTTCAACCACGCCCTTTCTCAAAAAAATCAACGCCTCCACGCTCATTTTAGTATAAACATCCCAGCAACAGCACATGGGGAGCTGTCGCGGAGGGAACAGGTCTTTATTGGAGGAGGGGTATGGGCAGGGCATGAGGAAGGTTCCCCCATGCTAGGAGGATGGGAACAGTCCTGGCTGCCCCACAGTGGGATGTGTGAGGGTCTCTGGCCAGGCCACAGTCCACATAGGAAGACACCAATCAGTCACGAAGTCATGGGAACGCCACACAAGCCTGGCTGTGGGCCCAGGCACCACACAGGCACCCGGGGCAGGTCCCCTGCACATTCATTGTTAAACTATACAGGATGAGGCTGTACATGAGTTAATTACAAAAGAGTCATATTTACAAAAATCTGTACACACATTTGAAAAACTCACAAAATTGTCATCTATGTATCACAAGTTGCTAGACCAAAATATTAAAAATGGGATAAAATTATACATTTCTCTTCTCAATTCTTTTCAAAAGGATTAATATTTTTAAAGCACATATGCTACTTTCCTTAGCAAGTCCCACGAAGAGACTGAGCAGCCCAGCCCTCCATGAGCCCCAGAGGCCTTGAGCCATGAATGGGCCCGGCCAGGGGACACTGCCCAGAGCTGAGGCAGGGGGGCCAAGCCAACAGTGCAGAACAGAATGCTGAAACACAAAAAAAGGAGGAAGATGTCTTTGGCTAAAACTTTGGCATTAAAACAAAGAGGCAAACAGGATGGAAACATGCAACCCTGCCAGCCAGGTTGGGGCAGAGTAGGGGAACAGGCGGCCTTGAAGGCTGGCTCCAAGAGGGGTGGGAACCAGGCCTGGGCACGTACCCTGATGGTAGAAAGTTGTGTTTCAACCAGTTGGGTGTGCCTACTGGGCCTGGCAGGGAGCACGTGCAAGAAAGAAACAGGGAAGGGCAAATGGGCCACCTTGGCCACAGCTAGCTCATCAAGTAACTAAAGTGGATGTAGTGCAAAAGTTGCAACCAAGTACTACGGACATGCTACCTGCTTGCCTTAAGGGTCATGTGGCAATGTTGGGCCAAAGGCAGGACCCTGTCCTTGTCTGGGTGCCTGTGTCCTCAGCCAGAGAAAGAGCCCCAAGTTTTCCCAATGTGTGGGGGACAGGGGAGACAGAACCCTGTCTCCTTACATGTTAGTCGAGAGCTCCTGGGTCCAGGTTATCAAGGCTCAGAGTCTGTGCTTCTCTTTGCAGTCTGTGTCCCCTGTTGGCACCAGCAGGCTGAGATCGCACAGAATTATCTGGGCCTCTCACCCCGTGGCAGAGCACCCAGCCTGAGCCCCACCTCAAAATATCACAACAGCCCTTCTACACTGGCAAGTTATCCAAGAAAACCCACAGGGTGGCCTGCTGAACAGGATGCGATACACAGTTCCATGGGGCAGAGGGGCATGGGTAGTGATGTTCCTAGGGGAGTTCCGCGGTTCTCAGGTGGGCACCAGGCCTGGGGGGGCCATAAAGGGTCACCGAGGCAATGTGGTTGTTCTGCATGACCTGTTATGAGAAGAGGACAGCGAGTCAAGGGGGAGGAGTTGAAGGGATGTAAGCAGAGCAGGCAATCAGACCCACAAAAACCACCAGCGGCATCAGTCCTGGGCTGTGACTGAAGAGAAGGGACTTGAGGCAGCTCCTGTGCACAGGGGCTGGAGGTTGTGTGTGCAACCCACCTGCACACGGGGCTTGACTGACCACTCAACACCCCCCAACTCATGCTAAGGGGGTCATCTCTGCTCCTGTGTCTGCCTGTTTCTCTGGGATATATAAACTTCATCACACCCATTTGTCCAGTCCTTCTGGAACTGCTAGAGGTCTGCTGAAGGTATGGCATCCAGATGGGAAAACAGGGGCAGCCCATTCTTCTCCCAAGCCAGTGGGGCCTCTATAGACACTCACCCCACAGCACGTTCATTCACATGGCATTTAAAGGCCCCCAACACCCCCGGACTGAGCCCCACTTGCCCTGTGTTTCCCTTTCCTATTGTACTCACATTTTCAAATATAAATGTGGGATCCCCATTTCCTCTCATCTTGTTGGATTAACCTGCCCAGCAGAGCCCTCAGGCCCTCCCCAATCTCCCTCTCAATCACTTGCCTGTCCTCGCCATGACCACCGGCCACTCAACCCCCAGGGCTTACCTCAAAGATCATCCGCTGAAGACCAAAGCAGAATGTGGAGCCAAATGGGTTGGTGTTGTTTGGGGAGGAGGACCTGAGGCCGGGGAAGCCACAGTTAGAGGGGCAGACAGAGGCCAAGGCCAGGCAGGGCATCCGGTTCCTTTTGGGATGGGGGCTGTTAGCCAGTGGTCCCTCATGGCTGTGAGTGTTTCCCACACAGGCCGTTGAGGTCCTAGGCATAGTGATGGGCCTCATTCAAGCACCAAATCCTACATAGTCCAGCCGGCACAGAACGTTAACATGCAGTTGGACTGGAGTGGTGCAAAGTCAGGAGGGAGGGAGCCTCAGGCAGCATGCAACCAGGTATTGGGCTGTGAACTAAAGCAGGTAGCAGCTTTGATAGGGAAAAGGGAGCCCAGGACAGCTAGTCAAAACTGCCTCCCTTTCTGAATAACTAGCGGCGAAAAAGTCCCCATACCTGGAGGTAGGTGGGAGAGGGGGGAGCTATCCCAAGGGGCAGCCTCTCTGGTGTGAGTAAACATGCAGAACGGCTGGCCTAGTCCTAACATGCAGGGTTGTGGCAGGAAGCATGTTTGTGGCAACACCAGAAATTTCTGTCGTTTCTGTCATTAAGCCATACCCACTGCTAGGGCTCCCTGGGCCTTCTGGGCTGTGAGGAGCTGGATGGGGTGATCAGAGACAGCAACCTCCCACTCACCTGTGCAGGACAACAGGCTTCTCCACAGGGTGGCCCAGGAGCTCCTGGATGTTGTCCCACTGCAAGAGGGATGAGGTGACAGGGGATTAGCAGGGACCTGACCCCACCCGTGACAAATGGCTGGCCCAAAGGACATGGGAACCCAGACTGCTGGCAGACTCACGCCTACCTCATTTTCAGACTGCATCAGGTGGGAAAATAGGAGCTTACCTTGCTGTAGGTCGTGCATGTTTCTGTCTGACCATCTGTGTTTTCTGAAAAGAGAACACGGTGGTTGGTAGCTGGCCTGGCCCGGATTCAGTTCCACACCTGCTCAGGTAGATGTCTCAGCCCACCTGTGACCCCAGCCCTAGCCACCCTATGCACTGGGATTGAAGTTTGGAAACCAGCAATCCCATGGTCACAGGATAAGACCTTGAGGGCCTCCAGGAGACTACAGACCAAGAACACTGTGGCCCCCAGAACACAGAGCCCAACCCAGAGGAGATGAGGCTATGGGCAGAAGCAGGTGGGCAAAGACGCCACAAACCCAACCACTGCCACCCTCTCTGCTTGGATCATCATCTCTTCTCGGATCATCATCTCTTCTCATCATGAGAGATTGATTCTAAAACCCTTTCCTTACCCTGAGGACACTGACTACTCACCTCTCTTTACGGTCAGTGGGATCTTGAACTCACAGCGGTGATAACTAGAGAGAGAAGGCAGATGGGTAAAGGCTGAACCCCTTGGGAGGCCTTGACCACCCCCACATCTCAACTCTGCACCCCAGGGAAAACAGGATCAAGCACACTTGCCCAAAGCCCTGGCTCTGGGCCTGACACAGTGTTCCCTGGGAGAGGCCAGATTTGGGCACTGGAGTCAAACCAAAAAGGGCATAGCTTGGGGGCTCTGAAGACCCTATCACCTCAGATAAGAGGCCAAGCTTTCTGAATCTATTTCCCTATTTGTAAAATGGGTATAAATGGAGAGATATAAGGTAATGGGTACTATACCAGGAATAGAGCCAACACTCAGGAAATGTGTGCTCTCCATGAAATAGCAAACATCCAAAGCCACAAGCTCTCTTTCCTGGAGGGGCAGGTATAGGTATACTCACATATTAAAATTATAATGTCCAGGGTAATTGGTGTGTAGGACAAACTTCTTCACTTTGTGTGTATTCGCATCAAAGAGGATGTCCTGGGATAGAAAACAAGGATGCCCAAGTGGGGAAAGTTACTGAGGCAGGGCAGGGGGCTTTCAAGGGCATGTCCAACTTAGAGACACCCACTCCACAATGGGGATGCCCTTGGGGAACAGCATTCTCCCAAATAACAATCAAGGGGACAGCTGAGGCTGAGTGCGGAGGGATGATGACATACACCGAACCATCTACAGGCCTCCTCATTCCAAACCTTGTACCAGTAGGCCCAAAAGGCACAAGGGACTACAGCTCCCACCGCTTGGGAACTCAAACACGGTCAGGGATATCTTTCCTGACCAAAAACACCTGATAAAAAAATGTAACCGAGGGCTTCCCTGGTGGCGCAGTGGTTGAGAGTCCGCCTGCCAATGCAGGGGACACGGGTTCGTGCCCTGGTCTGGGAAGATCCCACATGCCGCGGAGTGGCTGGGCCCGTGAGCCATGGCCGCTGAGCCTGTGCGTCCGGAGCCTGTGCTCTGCGACGGGAGAGGCCACAACAGTGAGAGGCCCGCGTACCGCCAAAAAAAATAGCAGGATGCTCACTTCAGCAGCACATATACTAAAGTTGGAACAATACAGAGAAGATTAGCATGGCCCCTGCACAAGGATGACATGCAAATTCGTGAAGTGTTCCATATTTTTTAAAAGATGTTAAAAAAATAAATAAATAAATAACCGAGCACAGATTTTGGCTTACAGGCTAACAAGAAGATTCAGGGGCCACCTGACTCTCAAGGGACTCAAGGCACCTGACTATTCTGAATGCCATGACCTGCCAGACCCTTCTGGCTTCCACAGGCCCTCTCTGCGGGAGTCAGCAACCCTTGGAACTGAAGTAAAGGCTAGCCTCTAGCCAACACTCAGATCTGGATTTGACACTGCCTATCAAACACCTCTTCGCACCCCGCTACACCCTTCTCAGGTTCACAGCGTGTCAGCTGTTCTGCCTGAGACCCCAGGGTTACCCCTGACTCCAGCCCTCCACCAACAGCCACACCATGTCCCAACAGGGCTGGTCCATTCGCTCCATCTTCCCTGACACTTAGCATCACTGGCCCTTGAACTCAAAAAGAGGTTCCGCTTGGGACTTCCCTGGTGGCGCAGTGGTTAAGACTCCACGCTCCCAATGCAGGGGGCCCGGGTTTGATCCCTGGTCAGGGAACTAGATCTCACATGCATGCTGCAACTAAGGAGCCCACCTGCCACAACTAAGGAGCACACGTGCTGCAACTAAAGGAGCTGGCGAGATGCAACTAAGGAGTCTGCCTGCTGCAGCTACAACCCGGTGCAACCAAATAAATAAAATAAACATTAAAAAAAAAAAGAGGTTCAGCTTACAACAGTGCCATTCCCTCCTGCCACCATCCTACCCTCAAGAGTTTATGATCCCATTGCCTCTGCCCTGCTACTCCTGGCTCCTATTTGGTCTTTTCCACACTGGCAGACCCAGTCCTCCTCCTTTCTCCCTCTCTGGAGTATACCATTTCTTTGCTGCTTCAGGGCCCCAGGCCCTAGAAAGCTGAAAGGTTAGAAAACCCAATATCCAGGCTAGCCCGGCCCTCTGAGCTCTACCCTGCTGGTGCAGTTTTCTTTACACTATCATTTCTCTCACACACACATCTACCAGCTGGATTATCAGCACTGATGGCCACAGCTCCATTCAGCAATGTCCAGAGCACAGGGCCACAGCAATGCCTCTGGGGCAATCCCCTAAAAATACACAAGCACACTCCCAGACTTTAAGCCTTTTTTGTCTACCTGTTTTTTGGCTCCAGAAGAGGGTCCTATGCTCTACAAAATAGCAGTTCCCAAAACATCTTAACCTGAATGACTCCTGCAGCCTCTACTTGTGGAGCATGTTTCCCTCAGAAAAGAAATCAAGACATAGTAGAGAACCCAGTGTTTCTCAGCAATGGTGGTGACAGTAAAGGTCTACTTTGGGGGTACCAATGCCAATGCAAGACGACACTGGTAAAGCCAGCTAGGGCTAGGTTTCCTGCAGCCAGGCATGGTTAAAGCTGCATGTATGCAACACAGGTATGCCCAGGGGCACTGCACACTCCCACAGAAATGGAACGCTTCTCTAAGGAATCACAACTTACCACTCCGAGAGTGAAGTAGTTAAAAAAGTAGTCATTGCACTTCGATGGAACTTGCTTATGAGGAGAAGGAGAATGAATCTTCATCTGTTGGGGAAAATATAACAACAAAATCCACCCCCTTAATACATTTAATTCTTGGATTAAATGAGTCTACAAATTGTGTTTCTTGTATAACGTTAATCTGTTGGGGAAGCAAGAGTGTGGGAGTCCCACATGCTCGTGCTGAACAACCCAGCCAGCTTTGGTTGACTATAGACTGCGCCCTGGTCTCCAAGGAAAGGCAGAACAATCTGACCAACAGGGGTCGGAAAAGAGCTTTCAATTTACTTTTCCATCAGCTTTAATAGAGCAGGTCCTATGGGAAAACAGCAGTTTACATTTACTCAGTATTAAGTTAAAGTTGATTAAAAAAAAAAAAAGAGAGAGAGAGAGAGACACCATCTATTCACTTTATAAACACATTTTCCCTACCTTGTCTTCTGACTTGTAGAAGACCTTGTGTGGAGAGCCAAGCATGCTAAGAACATCTTGGCAGGAATCGCCAAAATACACTGAGCGTTCAAATACCCGCATCTTGGCATCTGCTAATAAGCCGGGTCCACAACCTGGAGAGAACAAGGTACAGGTGGTCAGGTTCCCAGTCAGCGCCTGTGACCCTGCATCCCAGGGTCCTGGGAGCCCTAGAGAGGCCAGTGGCTGCACGCTGCATTATCAGGTTTGGCTGAGGGGAAAGACTGCATGTAAGCAGAAGTACCAGGTCACCAGGACTTGAGATGCTAGAAGAGATCACTATCTACTCAAAATAAGACAAGAGATTCACTCAATCCCACAAAAGTGATACAGAGCTCTAGAAAAGTCATTCACTGACTCAGCAAATAGTCATTGACACCATGGGCTAGGACACTGCTAGATGCTGAGGAAACAATGGTGAGCAGAATAGGTGCAGTCTCTGCCCACACTGGAGCTTATGGCATGAAGATTCCAATCAGACCATCACACAACTGTGGCACAATAAATAGCAGCACAGGTGCTTCGGAAATATATAAATGGGTGCTCTTATCTCTTGCCACTTTCCAGGTCCTGACAAGATACAAGGATTTACGTTAAGAAGTACTTCTTGGGGCTTCCCTTGTGGCGCAGTGGTTAAGAATCTGCCTGCCAATGCAGGGGACACGGGTTCAAGCCCTGGTCTGGGAAGATCCCACATGCCGCAGAGCAACTAAGCCCGTGTGCCACAACTACTGAGCCTGTGCTCTAGAGCCCACAAGCCACAACTACTAAGCCCACGTGCCGCATCTACTGAAGCCCGCGCTCTAGCGCCTGTGCTCCGCAACAAGAGAAGCCCGCACACCGCAACTAGAGAAAGCCCACGTGCAGCAATGAAGACCCAACACAACCAAAAATAATAAATAAAAATAAAATATATTTTTTTAAAAAAGAAGTACTTCTCAATGGTAACCCCCAACCTGAGACTGGACCTGAAGATCACTCTATAAAAGAGCCAAGAGCAAAGCACACACTAACTTTTAACTCCCTAATTCTACAAACACCAGATCCACTAACATTAAAAGAGACAAACCAGGCAAGTGGGAGAAAGAAAAAAAACCTGATTTGCCAGAAGTTTCTTCGTTGGGAAGAATCTTTCAACCCTGATTTTTGTCTAATACATTTCAGAAATGTTTCTAGTTAAACACACACATACACAGAAGTGGTTGTGGAATAGCAACAGACACATCAAGAGTAAAATTTCCCCCATTCTGTGGATGAGAAGACAAAGTGTTTTGCCCAAAATTATAAAAGGAAGCCAAGAATCCAAGGACTGCAATTCCTGGTACCATGATAACCACCACCATCACCTTACTCTACACAGGGCTTTATAGCTGACAAAGCTCTTTCTCGTATAACAATCCGTTTGTTATATACAGAAGACTTCAGGGATCCAAAATCTGAAACAAAGAGGTACTGAGTTCTCCAACTAACCCAAGAGTCTTAAGTCACAGCACATATAAACTGAGTGGCAAAATAAGAGCTGTTTCAAATCTCACTCCTGACACATACACACACACAGCTATGTGTAAATTAACTAGGTCCTGGGAAAAACCACGGTCTACATTAACCTGTCTATAAATCCTGCACTTAGGCAAGCCTGGGTGACCTATGGAACCCACCAAAAGTCCTGTCAAGCTGGACTGTGTGCCCGTGTCTCCAAGTACCAGATACTTGTGAATGTCCAGGTGGGGCTATAAGGGAGACACCCTTCACAGGTGAGCCTCCTCTCTTGTCTCACTCTACCTGAAGCCGCCTCAGGTGAAATTACCCTTAGTTCTTTTTAGGAGACTATTTTAGTTTCTGATTCCCTGGAATGAGGCATCCTATAAATTATTGTGGGGATCAAGACAATTGAATGAACTTCCCATGTTAAAAGCATCACTGTAGCCACACTCCATAGGAAAAAGATGTGAGAAATGGGTTGGCCAGGACAAGCTACCCTTCTGCTTGCCAAAGGAAACTCTCAATGAGTACTGGGTTGGACAGTAACTCAGTGATGCCTTGACTTAAAGTGTTTTCCCCACTGAACCTGTAAGCGGTGAGATGTGACTGCTAGCAGTGTCCTGTACAGGACGGCAGTCAGAATTGGCTGAGACCCCCTACTCTCAACAGGCTCCTCTTGCTGTCAGCTGGGATAATCACACCATCCTTGACCATCCTGCTGTTTCAAGCAGCAATCCTCCTGAGAAGACAGACCTAAATTGCTTGACTTTGTTACCACATCTCAATTCTCTCAAAAGCTACAGCTCAGGGCTTCCCTGGTGGCGCAGTGGTTGAGAGTCCGCCTGCCGATGCGGGGGACACGGGTTCGTGCCCCGGTCCGGGAAGATCCCACATGCCGCGGGGCAGCTAGGCCCGTGAGCCATGGCCGCTGAGCCCGCGCGTCCGGAGCCTGTGCTCCGCAACGGGAGAGGCCACAACAGTGAGAGGCCCGCGTACCGCAAAAACAAACAAAAAAAACAACAAAAAACAAACAAACAAACAAACAAAATACAGCTCAAGTGCAATGCTCCTTTAAGTAGCTGGTGTTCTGCCATGGCTAGAAGACCACATTTTAAGAAATTTCTGGGACTTCCCTGGTGGCACAGTAGTTAAGAATCTGCCTGCCAATGCAGGGGACATGGGTTCGAGCCCTGGTCCGGGAAGATCCCACATGCTGCAGAGCAACTAAGCCTGTGCACCACAACTACTGAGTCTGCACTCTAGAGCCCACGAGCCACAACTACTGAAGCCCGTGCGCCTAGAGCCCGTACTCCACAACAAAAGAAGACACAGCAATGAGAAGCCCATGCACCACAATGAAGAGTAGCCCCTGATCGCCGCAACTAGAGAAAGGCTGCATCCAGCAATGAAAACCCAACGCAGCCAAAAAATAAATAAATTTATTTTTTAAAAAATTATATATATAATTAATTATTTAAAAAAAGAAAAGAAATTTCTAACCTGGAGGCTGTGAACTGTCTAATTGTTCAGGGGAGTGAGTTCACAGTTTATATACCAGATTCTAAACGGTTGAGAACGGATGCCCCAGAGACTGATGCAAGACCTCAGCTTACAAACAAACACTGGCTAGAAAATGAACTCCATTAAGGCACAGCCCCGTCATGGAGCTCAAAGTCCCCAGGCCATCTTTATGGAGGCAAACTACACACAGGAGGATCTCGGTACCACTAAGTATAATCTAAAGGTCCAAAGGAGTTGAGATTGTCCACACAAGAAAATCACAAGATGAGGCGTGAATCCTGGAGAGACCAGCTACTGAAGGCAGCAACTCTTTTTGTTCACAGTCAGCAAAACTGAGCAGGGTATGGCTAAATCACAATTCAACAAGCTCCTCTTGCCAGTCTACTCTGAGAAATGAGCACAAAGGGTGGAAAACGAGACAACATACAACATTGAGCCCATAAGATATATCCCCAGGACGTAGGAACCACTGCAAAGCTACATAAGTACACAGAGGCTGATGTACCTGCCGAGGGAAGAAGTTTTACTGCCGTTTATTAAGATTTGCTCAAAATAAGACTGTCTTGTCCCTTCATAAATTTAAATGAAAACTTTTAACCATAAACATCAGCACCATTTGTCTTCTACCAACTATCCTAAGGACGTGGGATTTTAGACTATCAAAACAAGGATATAACGGAGAATCCACAACCCCAAAGCCAGTAACTGACCTGCGGCAAGTAGGCGAAGTCGTAAACCTGAGGGTCCAGTTCCATCTCGAAGAACATCTACACTCTCAGCGTACACATTGCCCAGGAAACAGCTCAGGGGCATCGCGGGAGCCCTGGGGGAAGGCACAGTGAGCAGAGGCTTTGCCCTCCCTCCCAGGAAGCCCATGTATGGCCTTAGCATGAAGCTTGTGCTCCCCTACACGTACTTGGTATCCTGCAGGCTGTTTCCACTGTAGATGTACATTCGTTTCACAGTTGCTCCGTGGGGTATCTGAAGAGAAGCCAGACCATGGGCAAAATTGGGCTGCAAACACAAGACAAATATTTTAATAAGAGCACACTGTGGGCCATGCGACTCAGGCTCTGGCATTTTCCCGACACTCATGGTCTTCAAGAACTGGCCAGGTCACGAAAGTAAGGAATTTAGAATAGGAATATCTCAGTTTACTGCCTTACTTGGTACAAATTTTCTGTATCTATTTCCTCATCTATAAAAATGGGTATGGTTACCTACAGTGTAGAAAGATGGGACTGTGGTTTCTGAGAAACTTGAAGTTTGGCTTGTTTTATTTATCAAGATTATTAAAACTATTGATATTAAAAAAAAAACTGGCCAGGTCAAAGCACACAGTCCAACCTGTCTCCAGGTCAATAAATTCACCTAATCATGCAAGTTCATCTTTAATTTTACTTAGTTTTTCATTCCTTCATCAGGGAGAAAATGTAGAAATGCCTCCTTTAATAAAATGTAGAACTTATAAAAAGCTATCATTTCATAACACTAAGGATGCTGTTGCCTAAGGATGAATTCTCTCAAATTCCAGGCCATTGAGAAAAACTGTGGTGATTTGGAGTTTTAAAGCACACGACATGGATTTACCTCTGCAAAATGAGCTCAACCTCACTCTTCAGTTGGAAGCGCCCTCTTCCTGGGAATGCCAGCCTGGTCTCTGTTCTATCAGCTTCCCCCACTGTACCCCCCACTGGCCTCCGAAGACCTCAGAAATCAGGAAACCAAAGAAAGAGCACCTATCCAGCCTCCTCCAATGGAACTCTGCTGACCCATATCACCTGGGCACCGGGCAATAAACATCAGGGAAAGAGAAAGGCTAACCTCGTACTTGGGAGCCTCAGTCCATGAATCTAGCTGAAAAGAGAAAGACAGTCCTCTGAAGTTGAGGTGGAAGAGCTGCTCAGCGGAGTTGTACACTGTGGGAGTGGGGAGAAGAAAATGGCATGGTTGAATGGCATCAGAAGTTGCGAACACAAACCAGCCTGGCAGGGAGTAATGGCTGGCAACACCTTCCTTGTGTCTCATTTCTGAACTGACCTACTAGACTGAAAACAAGAGGGAAGAGCTTTCCTTCACACCCAAGTACCAATCCCCAAATCCGACAGGAACATGGCTACAGATGACCAGAGGAATCAAATGGACTTGGCTTACCTCCAGGATGGGTCGCACCAAAAGACTGGTCAATCTGCTCAATGGTGGGAGCTATGGCTTGAGAATTGAAATGCACACCACTGAAAAACAGAGATACTTTTTAATACCAGGCGTTGCAAGATGGGCTCACAGATCATTAGAGATGGTGGCTGGAAGAGTTACTCTTAAAACACAGGTGGGTGAGTCTACTATTATATCAAAATAAAAGTTTAACTATAGAACTTTTAAATAAGAGGCAATAAATGAGGTCATAAATAGTCAATTCTCCTGAGGTTGAAACAGAGAATTAGTTCTCTAGGACCTCCCAAGAAATTTGTGGCCACCAGGCCAGTTCAGAAGGAAATAAATCCGGCCTCAGCCCCAAGGCATTTGGACTTGGATAAAGAGTACTCAGAAATAGACACTGTTAATGTGTTTTCCCAGGATGCATACTAGTAGTTTGGCTTGAAAAGGAACTTTGTTAAAAAGGGATGAATGTCTTAAAAGAGTATAGCCAAGCCAGGCAGCTTGTTTTCCTAACAAGCAGAAGAA
>NC_041230.1:37333424-37345751 GCF_002837175.3 Physeter macrocephalus
CTTTGCCCTGCCCCAAGTGGGCTACAGTCACCATGGTCCTAGCTGGACCTCAGAGACGTCCAAGAGGCCTATTAAACACCAGTTTTTAGGGTCTGACTCAGTCAGCCTGCAGTGGGTCCCTGGAACTTGCACTGTAACAAGAAGTCAGGTGCTCCGCCCATGAGTCTGCTGCCCATGTCTCCCACCCCCGAGCTGGCTCCCCACCATCACCACCACCACCACCAGGATGACTCTTGGCCCCTTGAGAAGTGCCTGTAGAGAAGCCTAGTGAGGTGACTCTGGAGAGTCTGAGGGCAGCACCGTGCCACTCCTTGATGCCTCCACCATGTAGCACAGTGCCAGTGTGCACGGCTCAGCAAAGTTCCCTTGACTTGAGTGGTGGTGCTTCTTGAGAGGCCCAGGGAAAGCCCACCTCTGGAGAGGCAGAATGTCTTCTGGTCTCCACCTTACTGGGAAAGTCAACCCCAACATTTGTCCTGATGTTCTGTCAGCCCTGCCCTGCTCTTGACCCAGCCCAAGGACTTCCAGCTGCCCTTGGTCCCCTGGGGTTAAGAGAGTCCAGCTCCTGCCCCTACCCCTCCTCTGCTTAGTACCCCTGCTCATGCCTGAGAGCCTGAGTTCAGCCTGTAAGGCCCTTTGGTGACACCCACACCTCCCACTCCTTCCCACCCCCCAGGCTCCTGCGTGGGACGTGGGACATAGGACAAACACTCCAGCCTGTTTTCTGTCCCACTTCCTGCTTGGCTGCCTGCCCTCCCTTGGGCAGGCCTGGCCTCTCTCCCCTCACTGGGAGCAGAGTCATCCTCTCCAGGGCCTACTGGGAATGGGCCCTGAGATGGGGCAGCAAGGCCCCAGGACTGGGGTCCTTTGTCCAGGGCCAGCTCAGCTGAGGGTAGCCCCACATTCCTCCTGATTCCTCTTCCCACATGGTGACTCACCAGCCAACCCCCCACCCCCACCCCCAGCCAGGCACAGCTACATCTCCTTCTACCTTGGACTGGAGGACTCTGGGACCCTAGAGAAACATATTTCCCCCAAAGTTACAAACGCCCTCAGAGACCCCCCCAAATCACACACATAAAGAATAGCTCATTCATTCAAATATTCACGAACCAGGCTGGTTTTAGGTGCTGAGGACATAGCAGGGAACAAGATACTGCCTCTGCCTTCCCTGTCTTCCAACCCCGCTGGGGAGGCAGGCAGGTCTGACTCAGAAAAAGGCCACAAATAAATGTAGAAGCACAACTGCCACGGGTGCTAAGAAAGGGGAGGGGTGGGGTGCTGTAAAGGTAAACACTGGAGGAGTGAGCAGATTCTGCCTGGGAGTGGCTTACACACCCAAGAATACAGTCAGGCAGGGTATATATGTGCTACTGGCCACGCACAGGTGAGAAGCACACCCACAGAAAGCTCAGGTCCAGCAAGCTCTCTTCCCATCCTGCATGCACACTTGCAGGCTCTAATTCCAAGTGAGCTGAGCATGGCCCTCGCCTTCCAGAATACCTGCAACCATTTGGGGCAGGGTCCTGAATGCTCTACCACCCCCAGCCTCCTCAGATGAGCCCCTTTCCCTCTGTGGTGGTAGCAGTGGCTCCCTAGCCACTTATCCTGCCAGGGCCCCATTTCTGGGGAGGAGGTCCAGAGGTAACAGCCAGCCCAAAGCCTCTGGGACAATGCCCCCCACCCTTAAGTGTCTGTCCCGGGTGGAGATGGAGGGGGGAGCAGGGTCAGGCAAGCTCCAAGGAGCGGAGACTTCCTGCCAGCTGGGCGTTGCTTGTCCCTCACACCCCTGGCCCCTTCCTGGAGCCACCCTTCTTTTTTTTTTTAAATTTTTAAATTTTATTTATTTTTTATACAGCAGGTTCGTATTAGTTATCTATTTTATACATATTAGTGTATATATGTCAATCCCAATCGCCCAATTCATACCACCACCACCACCACCACCACCACCACCAACCCCTGCCACTATCCCCCCTTGGTGTCCATACGTTTGTTCTCTACATCTGTGTCTCTATTTCTGCCCTGCAAACTGGTTCATCTGTAGCATTTTTCTAGGTTCCACATGTATGCGTTAATATACGATATTTGTTTTTCTCTTTCTGACTTACTTCACTCTGTATGACAGTCTCTAGATCCATCCTGGGGTCACCCTCTGAGCGTCAAACCTCTGGGCCTTGTTTCTCACACCCTGGGGCTGGGCCAGGCTGGCGTAAGCCCAAACCCTAGTCCCTGAGGACAGTACTTGGAGTCAGCACAGGGTCAGTGTAGGCCCACATGTTGGACTCCCTCCTGGCTCTTGCCTTCCACACTTCTCTGATGTTTGTCTTGGGGTGGAGTCTCTCCCTTATTCTTCCCAGGCTCAGCCCCTCGCTTCAGCCTCCAGCCCACTTTTCTCTATTTATTTATTTGTTTATATTTATTGAGGTATAGTTGATTTACAATATTGTATAAGTTTCGGGCGTACAACATAGTGATCCACAATTTTTAAAGATTATACTTAGGAATTCCCTGGAAGTCCAGCGGTTAGGACTCCGCGCTTTCACCGCCTGAGCCCGAGTTCTATCCCTGGTCGTCAGGGAACTAGGATCCCACAAGCTGCGCAGCATGGCCCCCCCCAAAAAAAAAAAATTATGCTGGAGCGGCTGGGCCCGTGAGCCATGGCCGCTGAGCCTGCGCGTCCGGAGCCTGTGCTCCGCAACGGGAGAGGCCACAACAGTGAGAGGCCCGCATACCGCAAAAAAAAAAAAAAAAAAAAGAAAAACTGTTATAAAATATTGGCTATATTCCTTGTGCTGTACAATATATCCTTGTAGCTTATTTATTTTATATATAGTAGCTTGTACCTCTTAATCTCCTACCCCTATATTGCCCCAGCCCACTTTTCTCTTGATTCCTTGGGCTAGGCTTTTCTGGCAGCCCAAACCAACTTGTTACATACGGTTTTACAAGCTTAGGACACCATGTTGCCTACTACCCAATATTTTTCATAACAGTATAATCGAGTGAGAATGCCAGGGGCAAGGAAGATGGAGAAAAGTGCAGAACTACATGCTGAAGGACTCTTGTTTTAGGAAATAATTTGTTAACTACCTTTTTCTTCTCCTTTCCTAAAAATGTAAGACCCTGTGTTCTGATGACCCTCCTTCCCTTTTATCTTGGGTCTCCAACTGGACCTTGGCTTCCTGAATGAGACGACATGAATGGGTCTTGAGGAGGGAAGCCCACATTTGTTATGCCTCCCGTGTCACACACTGTGCTGCCTGGTTCCTTTGATTCTCCTGATAATCCTTTTACAGGTAAGGAAACCAAGGCTCAGAAATTATGTGAATTTGCCCCAGGCTGAATGGAACCAGGGCTAACTGACCTAGATCCTGGGCCAATGAACTTTGGAAGTGCTCCAGGGAACCCTGCAGGGGAGGTGGAGTGAGGGCTGGAGACGGGGCCCCTCAGCTTTCTGAACTGTGCAAATACCCCAAACTGGTCCTCTTAGTTCCAGCAAGGGAACACAAATGAACACACACACATCATACACATTGGGGTAACAGTGCGTACTTCTGCCAGGACTAATTTCGGGTCCCTTACCAGGCTGCAACCCAGAATGAACAGATTGGACATGCTGGCCCCAGGGAAAGATGGGAGGAGACCATGACTCATGCCCACATCACAATCTTCTATAGTCTCCCAAAGGGACCTCCACAACAAAAAAGGAAAGGGCTCAGTTCATCACCAGAGCACCCCATCTAACCCTTAAGAATCTTCTGGGACCCCTCCAGTTGGTCCCTGTCCCAGAAGGTCAGGTTCACACTTTAGCCCCTTTGTCACAACTGCTCCTGAGGGATAAACTGAGGCTGGAGTAGGGATGGGCAAGGTCAGGAAACAAGTACCACCCCTGTTCCACTCTAATGTTTAGCAGCAGTTGGGGAAACAAAGTTGCTGGTAATGAACAGATTTCTAGGGCTATCTCTGCTGCTAGGAATAGGGGGCTCATCTGGCCTTTGCATCAGGGTCAGAGCCCAGGGAGAAAGGAGTCTGTGCTATCCCAGAGGTGGCAGGGCCTTTGGATATCATGGAGGGGCTCGTGAGGCAGGCCCAGAAGGGCAAAGGGTAGCATGGAGAGTGGGACAGGGTAGCAGGGAGGGTGGGACCGGGCAGCTCTGGGTAAAAAAATGAGGCAGGGCCAGAGGGCCAGGTTCTCCCCTGGGGCAGGGGCAGGTCCCTGGGCTCTGGCACAGAGGGGAGACAGATATTCCTGAGTTCCCCTGGGGACACCACACATGACCCAAGTCACTGCCAGGACACCCCCTATCCCACCCCCAGGGCCAGGAGATGAGTCAGAGGCTGTGGCCAGGAGCTTCCTCCTAGACTGGGAGGAAATGAGCAAGGGCTTTTCAGACCTGAGAGCTCTGAAACATTTAAAAAGGAAGCCCCCAGGGGAACTCTACAGGCAAGCCACAGCCCAATGGGGTGTGTGCGGGTGGGGACACAGAGGGAAAGTGGGCTGGGCCTCTGTATATTCATTCCCAGGGAAGGGGCAGAGTATGGGGGGATGATGGGCGTCAGTGGCCAGAGTGGGAGGCCAGAGGTCATTTGCCTGTGAACTGTTCTCCTGCTGGATAACTGTGCAGAGGATGAAACAGTGAGCGCAGAACCCCTCCCTCTTATTTTGCTCTACAGCCTGGGATGGGGATGCCTGGGTTTCTGGGCCACCTCTCCCCTCTAGAGGGCTGTGGAGCAGGCCTGAGTCATGTCTGTGCCCCTGGGCCACCCCCTTATAGGACTAGGGGAGGGACCAGCTGTTGACATTTCCTACAAGGAGGAGCCCTGCTCCCCCTCCCTCAGCTCTCTGATGTCCCTGCCCCTGCCCTATTCTCAGCCCTTCTTCCTCTGGCCTTCTATTCTGGGGCTGTGGTCACAGTTTATATTTGGGATGAGCACATCACAGTGCATCTGACCATTCCTGGCAGAGCTGCCGGCCCCAGGGAGTCCTGGCTCCAAGCACAGTGGCAACCCAGTGTGCAGGCCCCCATAGTCTGCCTGTGGGGGATATGGCAGTCCTCAGGCACACCAGGTGGGAGTCCTGAAAGTGGGGAGACCAGGAAGGACCGAGATGGGGGGTACTTAACGCATTATCGTAGCTCTCAGCTAGGGAGCAGAGAACAGAGGGCAGAGCCCTGGTTGAAGGGGTGGTGGTGATGGGTCCCTAAATGAGGGGGAGATGCAAGGGGTAATTTTGATCCTTATTCCTGTAGCTGACCTCCCAAACTTGCCCCTAATTGGGAAGAGGGGTGTTAGGGCTAAGTTCTGTCCCCGAGTCGGGGGTGGGAGGAATACTATGTTCTCTGTAGTGCTCCAGGCTTATTTCAGTACTAGGAGTTCCAGAAGCTTGGAGGCAGGAACCTGGCCTCAGTTCAGCACCCCTCTCTCCCCAGAGCCCATTGTGAATGGGAGGTGGCCTCTGGCTGGAGGTGCTTCTTTTAGGTCCACTTCAGTTTGCCCCTTTGAACAGGGCAGGACAAGGAAGGGTCGCATCAAAACTCTGGAGAGGGCAATGTGCTGCTATCTTCAATCCTTGTCCTTGAAGTCTGGGCTCTGCTCAGACACGCGCCACTACCCAGGCCAATAGTCTCAGCACTTCTCCCGCCCGCGCTCGGAGGCGGGGCAGGCCCGCAGCGCTAGGAATGTAAGCTGGGGGCCTAGCGCCTGGGGCACATTCCAGGGGAGACCCCAGGCCCGGGGGGCAAGTTTGCGCAACTCGGCGCTCAGCTGAGCCTGGGATCAGGGGAGGGCACCTCCACCAACTCTCTCTTCTCTTCCTCACCACTTGGTGCTGACTGGCTGGCGGGGCACCCCGGGAGGTGATTGTGTGCCTCCCAGAGTTCTGGCCCGGAAACCGGGTGCCTGCGAGTGCGCCGGAAAAGGCTGCCTGCGGGGGGCTGAGCGAAGCGAGCAGGAGGGGAGGTAGGGCGGGCCATCTGGAAAAGGGCCTCTCCCGGCACTGTGCACGAGTCGGTTCTGGGGTGCAGGCAAACGAGGGCAGGCCGGCGGTTTAAAATTAGCCCGGCCCGCTCCCTCCCTTCCAGCTTCCCGGCCGGCGGCGGCAGCTGTACGAGACGGTGGGGGCGGTGACTCAAAGGGCTCTTCCACCAGTGCAGCCTCCCGCGCTCGGGGTGTCCCGGGCCAGGCCGCTTCCCGGGAACTCCCCTCAGCCCGTGAAGACTCTTCCCCACCGGCACTCCCCAAACGGGCCTCACCAGGCAGGGACAACACTCCGTCCGGCTGGACCCAATCCAGCCTCCAGACACCTCCAGTGGCCCGCCCCGGGTCCGCCCTCCTCGTGGTCCCGCCCCCACCTGACCTGAAGCAGGTGAAACCTGGTCTATCCCCAGCTCCGTCTCCGAAGTCCGCTACCGCCCAAACACCCATGCCACCCTATCCAGAGCAGTTAACCAGGCAGATTGGCAGCGAGCGGACCCCGAGCGCCTCCCCAGGTGGGCCTCATTTCGAGGGCCAGCCTGGGTGCCGCAGAGTACAAGCTCCCATTCTCCCTTCTTCAGCTTCCCTCAACTTGAGAGGCGTTCCCCACAAGCCGGGCAACGGGTACCTTGGGTCCCCAGCCCAAAACTTTCCCGGAGGAGCGCACCCGCTCCAGCCTCTCCTCGAGGGGCTCCCAAAGGCTTTCATGGCGCTGACCCTGAACCCTCGGTCGCCCCCAACCTTTCTCCGGCTCCCCTCACCTTGAGCGGCGCCCCCAGCAGGTGGTGCAGCGCGGGTATCTGCGCGCCCAGGGGCAGCGCCCCGTCCAGGCTGCAGGTGGGGGCCCGGCGCGGCTCCGGGAAGTTGGCACATGCGAAAGGGTCTGTGTCCTCTAGGTACTGCACCCGCACGGTCACCACTGATACCGGCTCCCCGTCCCCGCGGTCTTCCTCGCCGGCCATGGCTCCGCCAGTGGCTCGCTCAGTGCGCCTCCGGGCGGGTCCCGGCCGCGCCGCGGCGTCTCCTCAACTAGCTAGCAGTCTGGGCGGGACCGGGCCGGACGCCGAGGAAGCGGGGCGGAGCCAGGCGGAGGCGGGGCGGAGGAAGGGGGTGGAGCCAATAGTAGTCTCCGGAGGCTAGGGGTGGGCAACCGCTGCCTGTGGCGGAGGCTGCAGCCAGCCACTCAGAGGGCGTGATCGTGGTCCTGTTAGTTCACTGGCTAGTCTGGGGGAAAACCCGAGCTCGCGCGCCCCTCACCCACTTCGAGAGCGCGCGGAGCACGGGGAGGCTTTCTTTGGGCTTGGGGGCGGTGAGGCTGCGCTCTCTTTAGGGCAAGGTGGGGTGGAAGTTTCTTCGGATCGTGGCCCGCCAGGTCCCCCTCAGTTTAGGGGCGAGAAGGTCCTGATTCCTTCAGCTGAGGGATGAAGTGGATGGGCTTCCCTCATTTGGAGAAAGCAGGTAGATGGGTCCCTTTCAGTTTAGAGCAAGAAGTGAAAATAGATTACACTCAATTCGAAGGAAGAGGTGGGATCATTTACCTTTAGTTGGAGGAAAAAGAGGGACGGGTGCCCCTAATTCTGGGAAAAGGATGGGATGACTCAGTTTGGCGGCGAGGTAGAACTTTACCCTCAATTTTGGGGAAGAACGGGGATGGGTTGCCCTTCAGCTTGAATGAAAAGTGGAAACGGTCCTTTTCAGTTTGGGGCGAGATAAGCCGAATGCCCCCTCAGGTTTGGGGAAGAGGTTGGGTGGTGGATCCCTCTTAGTTTGAAGGGAATCGATAGACTGGGGTTTCCATAGTTTAGGGAAGAAGATACGTTTCCTTCATTGTCTTATGGAAAAGGTGAGAAGCGTTCACTGTAGTTTAAGGGAAAGGGAGGCCGGCTGTCCCTCGGTTTGGTAAATGAAGAGGAACAGCCTCCTATTCAGCCTGTAATGAGCTGGGCCCAATCTGGGCCTTGGGATTTCTGGGGACGATGGGGACAGTTGTCCCTCACGGCTTTCTAAAAAGGGCCCAGTGCGCGTGCGCAGCTCTGGTCTGGGCGGGGACCCGAAGGGGGCCCCTTCAGTCTGCACCGGGCAGCGCCGGAGCCCGCGGCCTCGGTATCGGGGGCCGGCTGCTGGCCGCTGGCAGCACTCTCGGTGGCGGGGCCGCGCTCCTCCCGCCTGGACCCCGCCCCCCGGCAGACCCTGGCCACTCCAGCGGCTGGCCGTCGCCACCGTCGCCACCGGCCGGTGGAATGCAGAGGTGCCCCTGGAGGGCTGTGGCCGCTCACAGCTCTGAATCCGGGTCGGGGGAGGTTTTGGGAGAGTTTGGGGGAGCGGGCTTGAAGGAGTAGGTTGCAGGACTTGGGGAAGGGCTGCACTGGGGAATTTCCAGAGTCGGGACTGGTTTAGAGCGGAGGGGCAGGCGTCCGCATTACGGACGCCCGGGGCAGGGTCTCGGAGTCCGGACCTGGCTTTGGGGTATCGGAGCCGGGATTGGGGGGAGCGGGCCCCACGTGCCTGTGACGCGGGGGCGACCGGTAGGCGGCGGCGGCGGCGACGCGGGGCCGGCGGCCGTGTGGTGCCGGGAGGGCTGCTAGGCAGGCGGCAGGATGCTGCGCGCCGCACTGCCGCTGCTCGGGCTGCCCCTGGCGGGGGCGGGAGCAACCGAAGAGCCCACCCAGGAGCCGGGGTCGCCGGGTGAGCCTCCCCCAGGGTTGGCGCTCTTCCGCTGGCAGTGGCACGAGGTGGAGGCGCCCTACCTGGTAGCCCTCTGGATCCTGGTAGCCAGCCTGGCTAAAATCGGTGAGTGCGTGTGTGCGTGCGCCAGGGCCGGCGGCCGTCATTGGACCCGCCCCCAACCCCTAGTCCCCAGATCCCGGCCGGCTTCTTGCAGAGTGCCCCGACCTAGCTTCCTATTCCACAAATCCAGGCTCTCACATCGTTTCTGCGCCTCCTCTTGTGGATCTCCCTCCTCCCCTTCTCCTCGAGTGGGAGCCCTGAGGATTTGCCTTCTCAAAGGGCTGCCCCAGCTCTCTGCAGCCCCATCCCTAGACTCCTTTGCCCTTTCCTCTCTTCTCCTTGAAGTAAGCTCTTTTGTCTGGGCTCTCCTCCACCAATCCCCAGCCTCCTAAAAGCTTCTGTCAGCAGTGAAGACGTGTGGGGACATTGAAGGGATTGTGTTCTCCTGCAAACCCAGGCATCCTGGTCCTGAGGAAGCAGCCTTCCCTGGAGGCCACCGCCAAGTGTCCATTCTCTTGGGATACTAAACTGCCACTTTTCCTCTGTCCCCCCTCTGCTCCCCTAAAGGTGCCCCCTTCTTGTGCCCAGCTGTGCCCCCCCCCCATTCAGGTCTACCTTCTTCCCACCTCAGGATATAAGAAACTTCCATTTATTGGGGCTTTACTCTGTACTGCCTGCACTAGATGCTTTCATACATCCAGTCTCCTTCAGTCTGCACAATAAAGATTGTGCTTCAGACTCATTTCCCTGAATAGAGCTGCTTTTCCTTGCCTCTGCCCCTTCCTCCCCACTTCTGAGCAGCCAGTGGTCCCTCCTCCCACCACAGACCCTCCTCCCTCTCCCTGTTGTGCAGGCTCTGCTGTGGGGGTGACTAATTATAGCTGAGCCGTTGCTACTCACTCCCCATCTATTGCAGGCACAGCCTGTACTCCAGTCTCACCAATACAGTCTTCATGTAGGAATCACACAGTCTAGGATTTGCCCCCTTCTGCCCCCAGGGACACAACTGGGGGTGGGGGCTGGGCAGGAACAGAAGAACTCTCCACTCTGCTGTGGCAGCCCATTAATAATGAAAAATGGGGCTTGAAATGCCCTCAGGGAGCCTAGTGCTGTCAGAGAACAGGCTTTTGTGAAGGGTTTTTGCTGGGATTAATACATGCTCTGGAGATAAGGATGGAATAAAGTCCCTGAAGGAGAGGAAAGGGGGACCAAAGGTAGGGATGAGTGTGGGAAGAGCTATGGCTGAGCTCACCTTAGGGCCTGGCAGCAATGAGAGCAGGTGGGAGGAGCCTCAGATTTGGGAGCCAAGAATTGGGTTTGCTGAGAAGTCTGCCAGTTGGAGAGTTCCTGTCTTATTTAGGGTTTACAGCAATGACTGTAGTTTCCCCCATAAATCATAGAGCTTTTTCTAGCTTGGATGACATCTCCTATGGAGGTAGAAGAGAGCCTTTTTCTCAGCAAACAAAACAAAACAAAATCCTTGGGACTGGGGGCAGGGGAGATGGGTAGAATGTTTAGAGATACCTTCCCCCAGCTTCATTACTAGGAGATTTTTTTCCCCTTTTATTCACCAAATATTTATGTAGATCCCACCATGTGCCAGGCACTGTCCTAGGCTCTCTGGGTACAGCTCCCAAAGGGCACTGTCTTGGCACTGGGTCTCACACAGCGTAACACAGAGGCTTCCCTCACTACCCACCACTCTAGGGATTGTCTGGGGAGAGGTGCTCATCTGGTCTCAGGTCCCAAGGGAAAGCCCAAACAGTTTATATTAGGAGGCAAAGACAGTAGAGGCAATAGTGCTAGAAAACCTCCTCTTCTTTCCTAGGGACAGGTCTGTTAATATTTTCTCCCAGAGTCATACTGAATTAACATTTGTTGAGATCCTATTATGTGTCTGACATTCTGCTAGGAAAATTCACACTATATCATTTTATCCTCACCCTGTGTGAGGGGTATTTTTTCCCATATTACAGGAGAAGAAATTGAAATTCAGGTAAATTAATTTGCCTGAGATCACAAAATTAGGAAGGGATGGAGCCAGAAGAAGAACTGGATCTCTGACTGCTAAACTTAATGCTTTTTAAACTACTGAGTCCTTAGTGAGCCTACATAATGAAAAGCACATTGGGCTAGGAGGTCTACAGTGCTCCTAGGAGGTATGATATGCATTATGGTCTAGCTCAAGAGGCAGGGCACAATAATATAATAATAGGTAACACTTATAGAGTGCTTACTGTAAACCACTGGGCTAAGTGCTTTTGAGTAGACTGTCTTACTTAAACCTCACAACAATCCTATGAGATCATTACTGTTTTTATCCCCATTTTACTGATGAGAAAACTGAAAGTCAAAGAGATGAAGTTATTTGCTCCAAGGTCACAGAACTAGTAAATGGAAGAGCTAGGCTTTAAACCCAGGCAGCCTGACTCCAAAGGTCCTGATTTTTACAGCTGTGTTATGCATAAAAATATGCCTAGTATTTGCTGAGATTCAAATAATGGCAATGGATAAGGGAGATCAGAGAAAGGTGAGGTCCTTCGAGGATGAGAGTAGAGAGGAGGGGGCATTTCCAGAAGTGGAAAAAGTAAGCAAAGGTCTAGGTTACCATGACAGAAGCACCAAGAAACAGACAATTTTGGCTGCAGTGGGGGATTTGAAGCCCTGGAGGCTAGAGATTCTAGCAGTCCTGAATTTTTCTTCTTCCTTGGTCCCAGTGTCAGGGGTCCCGACCTTGAATAAACTTCTAAGACTGGGAGGTTATAGGCCACTGTGTGTGTGTGTGTGTGTGTGTGTGTGTGTGTGTGTGTGTGAGCGTGTGTGTGTGCGCGCGCACATCCCATAAGCTGATACCTCCTGCCCTCTTCTTGCATTGTAGTGTTTCACTTGTCTCGGAAGGTGACGTCTCTGGTCCCTGAGAGCTGCCTGCTGATTTTGCTGGGACTGGTGCTGGGGGGCATTGTCTTGGCTGTGGCCAAGAAAGCTGAATACCAGCTGGAGCCGGGCACCTTCTTCCTCTTCCTGTTGCCTCCTATCGTGCTGGACTCGGGCTATTTCATGCCTAGCCGGCTATTCTTTGACAACCTGGGCGCCATCCTCACCTACGCTGTGGTGGGCACACTCTGGAATGCCTTCACGACAGGTGCTGCCCTCTGGGGCCTGCAGCAGGCTGGACTTGTGGGTGAGTGACCTTAACACCCGGACTGGTAGCGCGAGGCTATGCCAGACTCATCACCCAACTCCCTTCTCCTCCAGCTCTGAAGATCCTGTGTTGATGAGAGCCATGCCCTGAGAGCTCCATCTTAGGTCCCTCTCAACTGGAGTGTGAGGCAATGCTCCAGATGGGCCTTCAGCCTTCATTTAGGTCCCTGCCAGATGAGTCTGGGCTTCTGCAGATGACAGCTGAGTAGGGGCCTGGCTCCCAGCTGTGTGTGGGCTGCCAAGGCTGGGACTCTGCCGCCTTCTGCCCTGATACCATACTGCCACTTGCCAGCCTGGCTCCCCTGAGGCACAGCTCACCTTTCCTGTGAGGGCTCTGCCCAGGTCACATCAGAGTGGTTTTCTGTTTTTATTATTATTATTATTATTATTATTTTTTTTTTGCGGTACGCGGGCCTCTCACTG
>NC_041230.1:37346000-37377586 GCF_002837175.3 Physeter macrocephalus
AGACCGGGGCACGAACCCGTGTCCCCTGCATCGGCAGGCGGACTCTCAACCACTGCGCCACCAGGGAAGCCCTATTATTATTTTTAATAAATACATATTATACATCCACAGAATGCAAGACACTACACTGGGTGTTCTCTCTTTACTCATCCCACTGGCTCTTCATAGCAACCTTGCTGGGGGTATAATTTGTCCCACTTTAATGGATGAGGAAATAGAGGCCCTTAAACTCGTTTGATATCAGGTCCAAAGTTAGCAGGAGAGGTCTGTTTTACTGAGGCTCTTTGCCTTCAGGCTGCCCTGTCCTGCTCCCTTCTTCATTTCCTGGCCCCCAAATCCATTCAACCCTGAATGTTGATAATTCAGACTTCTTCACAGATGCAAGGGGAGGTTTGCAATTTCCACTTGGGGACTCCAGCCTGGTTTTCCTAATGGGCCAGTGAACTATTTGGGGGCAGTAAGGGAAGGGAGGACATCAGACCATAGTAACAGTAATCCTAATAATAGGTAATATCTATTGGTTGCTTACTATGTATTAGGCACTGGCTAAATAAGGAACTTTTTGAGTTTCTTATTGTTCTATTATTATTCTCATTATACATATGTGGAAACTGAGGTTCACAGAGATTACATGGCATGTTCAAGTCCTACCTGTGGTGGGTGCTTTCCATACTATATTCAGCCCTCACGGATGGATAGTCCCTCCCCCTCCTGCTGAGAACTGTGTCGAATTCCTTAGGCTGAGAACCACCGGCGTGGGAGAAAGCACTCTCTTTCGTTCTTCTCCCGAATAAAGCCAGTCAGCAGCCAATTTCCACCCGCTGGTGGTTATTATTACTGTTGCCGCAGTTCTTATTGTCAGGGCCACCTTAGCTTTCCACGTTACATAGAGCTATCGTAGCCATCTCCTGGGTTGATTTTTGCAGCAGTACTGTTAGGCAGGCATATGAGGAGGCATGGCTTATGAGAAGTCATGTGACAATGACAGTGCCAACATCACAGAGCTGGTAAGTGGCAAAGGCAGGCCTTCGGCTCAAGACCTAAGGTCTCCTGACCTGCAGGCCGACGCTCTCTTCACCATCCCAGGTCCTCTCTGGGCATACTTGTTTTAATCGTGGGGCTGGAGTCTGGGCTTGTCACAGGGGCTGCTGTAGGCAATTCAGTACCTCACCATTTGCTGTCCCTCATCTGTCCCTTGAAAGCCCCTAGAGTGCAGGCTGGCTTGCTGGACTTCCTGCTGTTCGGGAGCCTCATCTCAGCAGTGGACCCCGTGGCCGTGCTGGCTGTCTTTGAGGAGGTGCACGTCAACGAGACCCTCTTTATCATCGTCTTCGGCGAGTCCCTGCTCAATGATGCAGTTACTGTGGTGAGAGTGCTCGGCTGGCTGCCGTTCCTTGACCCCAGGCTGCCATGCTCTGACCAGGCTCGACTCTTCCCCGGGCCCCCTGGGGAAGAAATATGGTCTCTGCTCTCCCCATCTCCAAGCAGTCCAAATGGCTGCCTTCCCCCGTCGCTCCTGATGCTCCTCTTCTCGCTTAGGTGCTGTACAAGGTCTGCAACTCTTTTGTGGAGATGGGCTCTGCCAACGTGCAGGCCACTGACTACCTGAAGGGAGTCGGTCAGTATTTTCTCCCTCTTGTCGGGCACTGGAAGTCTGCCTCCCCTGGGTTGCTGAGCCCCTGCCCCCCACCGCGTCAGGACAGAGGACGCTGCTCGGGTTGCCTCCTTCCCTTCCCTCCTGTATGGAGAAATAGGGCCCTGAGAACCTGAGAAGGAGGGCCTTTCCTGGAATCCCAGCTCTGGGACCCTGACCCCTGGGGAGCACAGTGGGCATCATCCTCCACTCCCTGCCAGGCAGCAGTCTGTCGGCCCTGGTGGGGTCCGGGCCAGGGGTCATGCTGACAACCCACTCCTCCCCCAGCCTCCTTGTTTGTGGTCAGTCTGGGCGGGGCAGCCGTGGGCTTAGTCTTTGCCTTCCTCCTGGCCCTGACCACACGCTTCACCAAGCGGGTCCGCATCATCGAGCCTCTGCTGGTCTTCCTCCTCGCCTACGCAGCCTACCTTACTGCTGAAATGGCCTCGCTCTCCGCCATTCTTGCGTGAGTCCTGGGGGCCCTGCAGGCAGGCAGCTGGGAGGGGGCACTGGAGATGGTCGCCCCTCACATGGACAGAAGCAGGACCCGGAGGAGTCCATAGGTCTCCCCGAGCCCTTGTGGGAGTGGGAGCTTCAGACTCCCCTGGGGAGATACTAAGCCTCAGGTAACATTCCAGGACCTGCCTCTAGGGCTGTCCTGGGCACCCCAGAACCCAAACTTCCTCTGCTTAAAGTGCTCTCTGGGGTGTAGGCTGAGCTGGAAGTGGACTTTGAGGCCTGGTGCTACTGGCTCTGGTGGCCACAGAACTCTAAAAGGTGCCTCAGACAGTGCGCTAGTCAGAGGATGTTTCTCCCACCTTCCCCCTCCAGAAGGCACCGAGAGGGAAGCCTGGAGATTCGGACCCTTTTATCCCAGGACCACCACTACCTATGCTTGGATGGTCTCCATGCCTCCCTGGGCTTCGGCTCTGAGAATCTGACATCCTGTGATGGGCAACACCCTCTCCTGTGCATACTCAAACCCCAAAGGCTGTGCTTCCTGTGGCCCCTCCTCACTCGCCCTGACTCTCCATTCCTCTCCCAGGGTGACTATGTGTGGCCTGGGCTGTAAGAAGTACGTGGAGGCCAACATCTCCCATAAGTCCCGCACAGCTGTCAAGTACACAATGAAGACTCTAGCCAGCTGCGCTGAGACCATCATCTTCATGCTGCTTGGCATCTCGGCCGTGGACTCTTCCAAGTGGGCCTGGGACTCTGGGCTGGTGCTGGGCACCCTCTTCTTCATCCTGTTCTTCCGAGCCCTCGGTATTGCCGGCACCCTCTGCTTTCCCACCCTCCTTCCTGCCCACCCTCCCAGCTCATCTCCCAGTCTGAGTCCACATCCTTGTCAACAATTTCTAAGCCTCCCCTTATTGCTCACCCCTCCCAGCCCCTGTCAGACCTTAGCCCAGATACTCGGTGCCATCCATGCCCAGTGCCCTCCAACACCCTGCTCCCACTGGCCTCCCTCCTGCTGTAGGCGTAGTCCTGCAGACGTGGGTGCTGAATCAGTTCCGGCTGGTCCCTCTGGACAAGATTGACCAGGTGGTGATGTCCTATGGGGGCCTGCGGGGGGCTGTGGCCTTCGCTCTCGTCATCCTCCTGGACAGGACCAAGATCCCTGCCAAGGACTACTTTGTAGCCACCACTATTGTGGTGGTCTTCTTCACAGTCATCGTGCAGGTGGGAGCGCCCACGAGGCTGGATGGGGAGAGGGTCTGGCCGGCCCTGGGGGAGGCTTGGAGCCTATGGGAGAGAGGCTCCTCTTCCTCTTGTGGGAGGCAGGGGGGCCTGACTTCCCAGACCTTGAGTGCAGTGAGGTGGGGATACAGAAGCTGAAGCCTAACTATGGGGAGGGAAAGGCAGCAGGGAACTGGACAGGGCAGGGCTCACTGGCTGCCTGTCCGTAGGGCCTGACCATCAAGCCACTGGTCAAGTGGCTGAAGGTGAAGAGGAGTGAGCATCACAAACCTACCCTGAACCAGGAGCTGCATGAGCACGTGGGTACCAGAACCCCATCCCTCCACCTGTCCCTCTCTCCCTTCTCCTCTTTTGAGCAGAGTCCTGATCCGGTCCCCCTACCCACCCCCCTTCTAGACTTTTGACCACATTCTGGCTGCAGTGGAGGACGTTGTGGGGCACCATGGCTATCACTACTGGAGGGACAGGTGAGGGAGCTGCCCCGAGGCTCCTTCAGCAGCGGCAGCCTCACCAGCCAGGGCAGCATGGGGGATGTGCACACTTCTGAGGAGGGACACAGTCAGGCTCAGGCTGGCCAACTTCTTCCTGAAGCCCTTCGGGCAGTACTGGCAGTACTGGTGTCCCAGTACTCTCAGGATAAGACAAGGCTCCCCAGTGAGGCCTGCGCAGCTCTGCCCTGCATGGTCTGGCACCTCCAGACACCAGCCGCATTGTGCTCAGCTGTGTCTTTGACTATCTGTCTGCCAATGAAATGAACCCTGTTTTAGAAACTCAGAACCCACCATGCTCCCCCGGCCCTGGTCACTGGGACCTGTGCACATGTTGTTCTTTCTACTAGAACATTCCTTTGCCTCCCTCTCACCTACTTAACCTCTATTCATCCTTCAGATCTTACCACAGGCATCAAGTCCTAACGGAGGATTCCCTGGCCTCCCTGACTAGGACAAATCCCTATCATACTCTATAATTATCCTTTATAGTTCTTACCATGGTGGTAATTTTACAGTTATATGTAATAACTTCATTAATGCCAGGCTTTCCTACAATACTGTCAGTTCCATAAGGGCAGGGACCAGCTTCGAGATTCTCTCTGACTGAGGCCCACACCAAGAGACATAGGCCCAGCGCTGGCGGTGCCCCTGCCCTGTCTGAGGAAGGGCCAGCCGCCCAGGCCTTGGGGATGGCACTCAGGACCGGGCCTGGCATCCTCTGTAGGTGGGAGCAGTTTGATAAGAAGTACCTGAGTCAGCTGTTGATGCGGCGGTCAGCCTACCGCATCCGGGACCAGATTTGGGATGTGTACTACAGACTCAACATCCGGGATGCCATCAGCTTCGTGGACCAGGTGGGCCAGCAGACAATGGTGGGTGGGCAGGTGGCCAGGAGGACAAGGCAGGAAGCGGTGACAAGCAGGCAGGCCCTGAGCAGGGAGTTGGGAATTCCCAGCAGACTCCATAGTCTTGTGAAGTGGCAGCTACAGGAACGAGCCTGGCCTGATGCTGACATGTAGAGTCTAGCAGGCAGTACAGAAAGGTGGGAAACAGCTGGACTCTGGAGTCAGCAGATGTGGTTCAGTTCTTATCATCTCACGCTTGTGACCTTGGGTAAGTCACTTATCCTCTCGGAGCCTCAGTTTCAACTGTAAGAAAGTGCGAGTAAGAGTACCTCTGTCAGAGTTTTGTAGATTCAGTATAAAAAGTGCCTAGCACAGTCCCTGGAACTTCAAAAGAGCAAAGTGTGTTAACCACTGTTATTCTTTTTATTGCCCTCTGATTGTCTGGGCCACCTTTCATCTGATTGCCATTTTGACCTCTGACTTGGCCCCTGCAGGGAGGCCACGTCTTGTCCTCCACCGGGCTCACTCTGCCCTCTATGCCCAGCCGCAATTCTGTGGCAGAGACCTCTGTCACCAACCTGCTGTAAGTCCTTGAGCCCCCTTCCCCTTCCTCAAGCTCCTCTCTATTGCGCCCTCTCTCTGAATCCCTTCTGGGGAAGATTTGTGAGCACCTTTGCCTCTGCCCTTCCCCTGGCCTGTGCCTCCTGGCCCGTCCCTAGCACACGTGTCTCCTCCCTCCTGCAGGAGGGAGAGTGGCAGTGGAGCATGTCTGGATCTGCAGGTGATTGACACAGTACGCAGCGGCCGGGACCGTGAGGATGCTGTGATGCACCACCTGCTCTGTGGAGGCCTTTACAAACCTCGCTACAGGGTGAGAGCAGGCAGGGCAGAGTTCTGAGGGGGAGCGTTGTCTGGGGAGGCCACGATGGAAGGCTCAAGAGGCAGCTGGCACCAGCTTGTGGAGAGCTATAGATGCCCAGTTGAACAGTGTGGGCTTCATCTTGTTGGTTATAACCTTTAGTTTTAGTTTTGTTTTTTTTTCTTTTCTTTTTTTTGAGAAAGGTTGGCCTGTTACAAGAACTTAAGAATGTCTTCTCTGGTAGCAGAGGGCAGATCAAACTGGAGGGGGTGAGTTGAGAGGCTGGGAGAGCCAGTTGGGAAGCTGGAGTGAACCACTGCGGATTAGACTTGGGTGGTTGGAAGGGAGAGGAGCACAAAGAACTGTGTGATCAGCCAGGAAGGGGAGAGCAGGAGATACAGAGGGCTTGATGGGGTCACAGACAGAAGCAGGAGTGCTGAGGAAGCCGCCTACGGGACCACCTTAACCTGGGGGAGGCAGACATCTGTTTTAGGTAATGTGAGTTAGTCCAGTGCAGGCCATGAAGCTTTGGGGTAGGAAAGGCCCAACCCATACAGGAAGGAATCTGTTGCAACCCCACTAGAGGGCAGCAAGCCATTACCTTGAACCTTTTTGAAATGAGAAGCGAGCTGTTACCATTCCTGGCAGCTTTAACAGTCAAGGCTGTTTCTACTGCTGAGACAGATTGGTTTCCTTTAATTTTCTGCCACTGGTCCTGATTTGACTCTCTGCAGCTCTGCAGAGTAAATCTGCAAAGGTTTCAAAACAGCTTCCTTCCACACAGGCCTCCTTGCCCTCAGGCCAGCAGCTCCTGTCCTTGGTGTGTCTTCTTTAGTCATTAGAAATGAGGCCCCTTGGAGTTCTCTGGTAGCCTAGTGGTTAGGATTCTGGGCTTTCACTGCCGTGGCCTGGGTTTGGCACAGGGGCTCTTTCACCTTTCTAGTTCTGGAACTTGCCATTCTCTTCCCACAGCCCAGAATCCCTCCAGCTTTGGCTCACCACCCTGAGGCCCCATATTTTCTTATAGTCAGGCAACCCACCACGTCTTCCTCAGTTAATGACTATTAAACCCTGTCGCATCCAACCTGTGGGGTTTTTTGTTTGTTTTTTGGTTTTGTTTACTTTTTTCTTATGGAAAATTTCTGTCATCCACAGAACTAGAGAGAATAACTCATTTAACCACCACTCACCTCCAATAATTTTCAATGCATGGTCAATTCTGTTACATTCTGTCCCCCCCATGCCCCATCTACACTTTATTATCTTAAAGCAAACTCCAGACATCATATCATCTCTAAATATTTCCATATGTATCTCTAGGTGGCAAGAATTCTTGTAAAAAAAAGCCATAGTACCCTTATCACTTACAACAAATAACAGTGATTCCTTTTCACCTCAAATATCCAGCCAGTGGTCAATAAATACCTTTTTCCAGCTGGTTTGTTCAAGTCAGGATCCAAATAAAGTCCACAGTTTGCATTTAGTAAACATGTCTCTTTATTTTTAAAAAATCTGTGATAGTTTTGTCTTCCTTTTTTTCTCATTATTTACTTACTGAAGAGACTGGATACATTATCTCAGAGAATGTTCCATTTTACAGATTTTGCTGATTGTATTCCAGTGGTGGTGTTTAACATGTTCCTCTACATACTGTACTTCTTGGTAGTTAAATCTGGAGGCCTGGTTGTATTCAGGAACATTCGATAGGTGTGCTATGTATTTCTTATTGTATTACATCAGGAAGCACATAATGACCGACTGTCTGTGGATGTGTGTGTGTAAGATTGGTCAATGGTTCAGTCCAACCAGTTCTTGTGAGGTCAATTAAAAATAACTGGATTAAGATTGTGCTTATCCCTGTTAAATGTCATCTTATTTGATTTAGCCCATCATTCCACTGTTTGGATCCCATGTCTGCCACCAAATATCTCCTCAGATTCACATCATATGAAAATTGGCTAAGCCTGTTAACTCTGTATTCATCAAAATCAACATACAAATGTTGCACAGGATACAGCTGAGGACAGAGCCCTGTGGCATGCTACTACAGACTTTCCTCCAGACTGACCTTGATCAAGAATTTTTTGGGTATGGTTACTCAACCAGTTCTAAATCCACTTAGTTATGCCAGAACACAATCCATAATTCCTCATGTTCTTCACAGAAATATCATTAGAGAGAGACAGAAGTGTCTAGTATGCAGTTAGAAACATAAGATTGTAGTTTAGGAGAGAGATATGGGCTGGAGATAAAGATTTGGAAGCAATCTATATCAGAGGTTTCCTGGCTGGGCTACATCAGAATCTCCCAGGGAGCTTGCTAGAATACATATTCCTAGCTTTACCTCCTGGAGAGTCTGATCCTGTAGTGTGCAAGGGGATGAGGAATCTGCTCTTAATAAGTCCCCTGAGGGGACTCAAATGTAGCTGGTCTGATGGCTGATGTCTGGGAAACACAGATGTATCCCTGGGCTAGCTGGCGCTGAGAGTGGACACTTTCATTGGGGAGGGCATTTAGAGGGGTGGGGGCCAAGGACAACACTGAGGAATGCACATGTAAGAAAAGGAAGGGGAGCCAGCGGAGGAGAGAGAAGGAGCCCTTGGAGGGGCAGTAGCAGATGGTGTCTCGAAGGCCTGGGGCAGAAGGAGGGCTGGACATTGCACAGATGTTGCCTAACCAGAGGCCATGGCACTGCTGACCAGGGAGAAAGCAGCACACTGAAGTTGCAATCAGTCAAACCCCTCTGGAGCTGTATTTTTTTTTTTTTTCTAGATTGCATTTCTTTTTTTTTAAACATCTTTATTGGAGTATAATTACTTTATCATGGTGTGTTAGTTTCCGCTTTATAACAAAGTGAATCAGCTATATGTGTACATGGAGCTGTATTTCTGATAGTCAAGGAATTAATGGGTACTAGGGAAGTGTCAGAATGTAAGTGTAAAAGTCTGGCAGCAAAAGCGAGGCAATGGTATCAATGGAAAGGCCTTTTTCAAGGAGGTAAGGGCAGGAGCACGCTTAAAAGCAGAGGGACGGGGGCCAGTGTCGAGGGAAGGATTGAAGATGCAGGAGAGTGGAGGACCGGGAGGGAGGAGGGAGCAGAGCAGGGAACTGATGGAAGCAGGGAGTGAGCTAAGCAAAGCGGAGGCCTGTGTTGGGGAGTGAGGAGCCCTGTGAAGGAGCTGGGCCCCTGCACGCCCAGGAGAGAGGGGCACCTCTGTGTGAGTGTGTAGAAGAGGGCAGCTGGGAGGAGACTTAAAGGGGGCTCTTAGATCCAGCTCAGGGAAGCAGAAAATATGAGGCGAAGGAGAGCGACCAGACTGGGAATGTGAGGCAGGACCAATGATTGGGAACATGCGGGCAGTGCTTTGTGGGGCTACCACTGGGTAATGAAAAGGCATCTCAGCAGTCAAGGGCAGAGGTGGAGACAGTCTAAGTGAGTGTGTAGTGGGCTTGGTCTTTATGAGAAAGAGTTGAAAAGAGGAGAGATGGGGGTGGTCCTGAACTGGACACCAATTCAGGTATTGTTGGACTGAGAGGGTCAAAGGTATCGAGAGAGATAGTCATGGAAGTTCAAAGTGCAGCCTGAGGAGTCATGGTGGTGGCTGTAGAACTGGCTAGCTGGAGAGATCCAGCTGGACACAGAGTCCTGTGTACTTAAAAGCAGACAAATGGGCCAGGCATGTGGACCAGGCTCAGATAAACAGAGGTGCAAAGAAGGAAATGCCCCCCTTGGCCTCACAGTAGCCCTGAGGGACAAGACACAGGGTCCCCTGCATCATGTCACTTCAGATCGGAGAGAACTGGGAGAGGGCAGTAGGGAATACGGAAAGCCAAATTTGAGGGAACAGGTTCTGGGATAAAGGAAAGTTTTTCCCCAGTGAACCGAGCATATAGAGAGTATAGAGTCTGGCCGGGTCCCTACTGTATTTTTTGTTTTGTTTTGTTTTTTCAATCCATGGCTAGTTCTGGCAACAGTGGGCCGGCAGGAGCTATGGTGAACATGGGGCTGTGGCCTGGGGTCCCTGTGGGAGGCCAGGACACCCGGCCTCACGGCAGGGTGGGGCTGTCATTGTCAGTACAAAGCCAGCTGCAGCCGCCACTTCATCTCTGAGGATGCGCAGGAGCGCCAGGACAAGGAGGTCTTCCAGCAGAACATGAAGCGGCGGCTGGAGTCCTTTAAGTCCACCAAGCACAACATCTGCTTCACCAAGAGCAAGCCACGACCCCGCAAGGCCAGCCGCAAGAAGGCATGTGCTTTCTCTGGGACTCCTGTTTGCAGCTGCAGGCTGACGGCATGCAGTTTTGAGCTCCCAAGTATTGGAATCCAGCCTAGGGGGACCCCCTAGATGGATAATCCTCAGGAACTTGGGGGCTGCAGCAGCTTGGGTTCCCTTTTGCACCTTCCTGGAGCCCCAGAAGGGGAAGGCAAGGGCTTCAGAAGGAGATCAGCCTCTTGTCCATGTGGTCACCTGCTGGGAGGCAGCAGGACCACCTACCAGAGGTGAAATGGGCAGGAGAAAGGCAGATTCCTTGTTGGGGGGACTCCATAAGCTCCTTATTCAGCCCAGGCTGACGTCCTGAGTGTCCTCGCTGGGGCACGTCGGCCTCCACAACACATGCCGGCAGCGGGAGGGGGGGCAGTCAAGGGATGGTAGAACCATTGGGATTGACAGATTCCCTTCCCTGCTGCATCAGGAAGACCTGTCCTCCTGTTGGCCCCACCAGACAACAGGGCTGGGGTTTGGAGCCAGGGCCAGAGGCTTAGGGTTTTTTGTTTTTTTGTTTTTTGGTCCTTAGAAGGATGGCATGGCTAACATGGAGGCTACAAATGGGAAACCTCCTCGAGACCTGGGCTTCCAGGACACAGGCAAGCAGGGAGTGGGGTGGAGTTGAGGACGGGATAGGGAGGGAAAGGGCAGGGGCCCATCAGCCAGAACCTTGAAGGACCTCCTCTGTATGGCATTCAATACCATAAACTGGGGCTCTTCCCCTCAGGGACTAGATGGGCACACTTGATTTCAAAGCTGAACATGTCTAAGCAGTTATTAGACATCTGTGACATCAGATAGCTAACTACAGGTTATAGGCCTTGAGGACTTGGAGAAGGTGTCATAAAGGGGGAGCTTGGTCTGGGCCTTGAAGGATGGGTGAACCCTGGTGTCCCCGTCTGTAAAACCAGGAGTTTGGATGAGCTGCACACTGACGGGCCTTCCAGCCCTCCAGATGTTTATGCTTCCAGTTGACGATGGGATCTGGGGCTGAGAGATGATGGGGGAGCTGGAAGGTGTGACTTTCCTTATGGCTTCCTCTGAGGACTTGGATTTCCCTGTTGCCTCCCGCAGCTCTGCATCCCCACCTCCCTTCCTCTCAAACACCCAACTCCATAGGCCAGTGCTGTAACAGCCACAGGACAAAGCAGGTGTCCCTGCCAACTGTGGGCTCTACCTGGGTGGACGGGGGTCCGGCTTGGGGTTGTGCAGTACCAAGAGGAAGCTGCTGGTGGCCAACCCCACTCGGCTCTTGTCCTTCTCCAGCTGCTGTGATATTAACCGTAGAGTCTGAGGAAGAGGAGGACAGCGACAGTTCGGAGACAGAGAAGGAGGACGATGAAGGGATCATCTTTGTGGCTCGGGCTACCAGTGAGGTTCTCCAAGAGGGCAAAGTTTCAGGTAATGGCTTCCTCCCGCCTACCTCCCTCTGGAGCTGTGCAGCTGGTTTCCTCCCCCTTTACTGATGGCCTCTACTCCAGACAATCCCTCTTCCTATTCGCTCATTTATTCACCAACCAGCATTTACTGAGCATCTCCTTTATGTCAGATACCTGACATACATATCTGATTCAATCCTCACAACAACCAAGATGGGGAAACTGAGCTCAAAGGAATTTGGGACTTGTCCAGAACCAGCAGAACCAGAATTTGAACCTGACCCACCTGATTCAAAGCCCAAAGCCTTTTTACTGCCGTGCCGCCTCCCTTTGCTCTCTGGCGAGAAACACGAGGTGACAAGCAAACCTAACACCAGGCTCTGTTGTGACCCGTGCTCAGCACACCAGCCCTCAGGTACAGACCCGGTGAGGGTGGCAGCCTGACCTGAGAGAGGAGCCTGAGTTGGCTCAAGCACCCTAGGTGTCTTTTAAAAAACATATTGTAGGGCTTCCCTGGTGGCGCAGCGGTTGCGCGTCCGCCTGCCGATGCAGGGGAACCGGGTTCGCGCCCCGGTCTGGGAGGATCCCACATGCCGCGGAGCGGCTGGGCCCGTGAGCCATGGCCGCTGAGCCTGCGCGTCCGGAGCCTGTCCTCCGCAACGGGAGAGGCCACAGCAGAGGGAGGCCCTCATACCACAAAAAAAAAAAAAAAAAAAAAAAATATTATAGAAAATTTCAAAATATACAATAGACAGAATAGTAAAATAAACTTCCCATCTATCCACCAGCCAGCTTCAATAATTAATCTATTCCTAACCAATCTTATTTCATCTATACCCTCACTATGCCCCTCTCTTCACTGGATTCTTTTGAAGCAAATCTCAAATATCATTATCACTTTATCAAAAAATACTTCGGCATGTATCTCTAAAAGATAAGGATTTTTCGTAAAAATATAACCACAATACCATTATCATATCCAAAATCTTTGTTATCAGATATCCAGTCAGTGTTCAAGTTTCCCTGATTGTCTTAATATTTTACAGTAGTTCAAATAAAAATCCAGACAAAACCCACCCATGAAATTTGGTTGATAAGTCTCTTTTAATCTACAGCAGTGATTCTTAAGAGGGTAGTGGTGGAGTGATTTTGCCCTCTAGGGGATTGTCTGGAGACATCTTGGGTTGTCACAGCTGGAGGGGTACCTCTGCAATGAGTGGGTAGAGGCCAGGGATGCTGGTAAACATCCTACAATGCACAGGACAGCCCCCCTACAACAAAGTATCTCTTCCAACCTGTCAATAATGTCAAGTTTGAAAAACCCTGATTTATAGGTTCCCCCCACCAATAACCTTTTTTTCTTGCACTGGATTTATTGAAATAACTTGGTTATTTGTCCCACAGTCTTTCCTTGTCTGGATTTTGCTGATTGCATCCCCAAAGCATCATTTAATATGTTTCACTGACCCTTATATTTCCTCTAAAACCAATAATTAAATCCAGATCAGATTTGGTAAGCATACTTCATAGGTGGTGATGTTGTACCTCCTATTGCATTCATCACACCAGGAAGCATATACCATCTGGTTGTCTCTCTTTTTGTGAGGTTAACATTGATAACAGGTTTTAGCTGTTGTTGGCTTGATCCATCCATTATCAAGTTCCCTGTCAACTTTTCATCAGACGGTCTTGGCAGCCATTGGTGATCACTGCCAGATCCAACATTTCATTAGGGGTTGCACAATGGTGATATTCTATGTCTCTTTTTTCATCTGCATTGATTAACAGTAATTCTTCTATTAAAAAAACTTCCCTTCATCAATTACTTAGTTACTTTGAGGTACAGTTCATATAGGGAAGAATGGATAAATGCTTGAAATTTTCATTTTATTTATCAGTTTTCATACGAACAATTAGTTCCCCAGCATCCTCTAAAGGTGAACACTGAAGTTTTTTGTTTAATTTTTGTTGTTGTTAAAATTCAATCCAGCATCCCAGGTCTTTCAAGAGAGGTAGTTTTACTTTCAATCACAGAATTAATACATTTCATAACATACTCAGTCCAGATTTTTGGAGTGCTCAGGACTTTATCAATGAGTAGACACATACTGAGCACCTATTATATGCAAGGCATTGAGCTTGACTTTGGAGAACAAGGGGTGGTAGGTGGCCAGAGGGCTGCTCTTTCCCAGGATTCCTCTTTCAGAACCTCAGACTTCCTGTAATGCAGCGGCCAGGCCTTCCATGCTGGCTGCCAGCAGTTCTGGGAGTCTCAGGTCCCGTGCTCTGGCATCCCCCTCGCCGGCACAGCTTTAGCCTGTTGTTAGGTTCGCATGAGCTCACACTCCTGGACTCTGTTCCACCAAAGGGCTGTGGTGGGAACTCAGGCAAGGAGCCCAGTGGCCAAGCCTCAAGATCTTCCTCACCCTGCTGCTGTCCCACCCTGGGACGGGGCTTGGCAGGATGTGGTTTAAGACTAGCACTGCAAGTTGGGTGAGGGCTGATCGTAGATGGGTATTTTCTTGCCTTGATCCCGCTTTCTCTTGCTTTAGTTATTTTCATTTGTTCAATAGGTATTTGTGAGCAACTGCTATGTGCCCAGCCCTGTGCTAGGCGCTGGGCATACTGTGGGGAGCAAAACCAGCTGTGGCGCTTCCACTCGGCAAGGCATGCCTCAAATAATTGCACACATGGATGCTATGTGGCAACTGTGGAATGAACTTATTTATTGAAAGTGTGCTTATACTTGAGAAAGATTCCACTGGATTGGTAATGAGTGCATGTGTACTCTGTCCCCAGGGAGCCTTGAGGTGTGCCCAAGCCCACGCATCATACCCCCCTCCCCAACCTGTGCAGAGAAGGAGCTGCCCTGGAAGAGTGGGCAGGGGGACCTGGCAGTCTACGTGTCCTCAGAGACCACCAAGATTGTGCCCGTGGACATGCAGACAGGCTGGAACCAGAGCATCTCGTCCCTGGAGAGCCTGGCATCCCCGCCCTGTACCCAGGCCCCAGCTATGACCCGCCTGCCTCCCCGCTCACTGGTCACTGAAGAGCCCCAGGCCCCTCTCAACCTGCCTTCTGATCTACGCCCTAGCTTTGCCTTTCCCCCAAGCCTGGCCAAGGCTGGCCGCTCTCACAGCGAGAGCAGCGCTGACATCCCCCAGCAGCAGGAGCTGCAGCCCCTCATGGGACACGAGGACCACACTCATCTCAGCCCAGGCACCGCCAACTCCCACTGGTGCATCCAGTTCAACAGAGGTGGCCGGCTGTAGCCCAGGGACTCGAGGAGGAGCAGGGGGCCAGAGCCCCTGTGGAAACCTTCCCTGCACAATGGGCAGAGGAGCCCACTCAACCTGACATCGGGTTAGAGGGGCCTGGACTGAAGTAGCAACTGGGCTCCCTTGGGACAGGTCAGAAGGGTCTCCTGGGCTGGTCCTCACAGGGACCTTTTTCACCACCCTCCCTGCTTCTAACTCCTGCCACTTTCCCTTTCAGTAAGGCCCTTACACTGGCTCAAGACCCAGTCCAGAGCTTCTAGGGGCAAGGCCCAGAGATGTGGGTAGTTGATGCCCCTTCCCCAGAGGGTCCTCATGGGGTGACTCTACACAGATGTTCTTGCCCCCAAAGCAAGGGCATCATTCCTCAGCTGACAATGGCCTTTCCTGCCCTCCATCTCGTCCCTAGCACCAGCGCAAGGACAGTACCCTGGCAGAAGGCTCCGCGAGGGGCTGGTCCTCAGAGGGTATGGGGTGCGAGGTGCAGCGGGCTTTGCTGCCCTGTTGGGTCAGCTACCCATAATCGATTTGTTCAGGGCAGTGGGAATCTGTCTCCACTCCTTGCTTTATCTCCTTCCCTTTGCTGCCAGTCACTGGGGCAATAGTTCCTCCTTTTCCAGGACTAAGGCCACAGGGCTGGGCCAGGTTTCACAACAGGGCTGCTTCTTAGCCAGGGTTACCCTGGGGGATCTGCTGCTCTGTGTCCAAGTTTGGACCTTTCAGATCCCTGGGTCTGGGTTTTATGAGGAGGGGAGACGATGGCCTCTGGGCTCCCACCCACATTGTCACCTTTTTATTCCCCAAACAGGAAAGGAGCCAGGTATCCCAGGGCCACTGCTCCACTGCTCTGGGGCTGGGATGCCTGGCTGCAGTGGTAAGGGGCTGACTGGGTGGCAGGTGACTTTCCTGGGGTTAGCGCCTGCCCTGTATTTTGTACTTTGAACCTAAGATACATTAAACATCTCTCGGATGGATGTGTGTCCTGTGTCCATGTGTCTGGGGGTTCTGGGGTGTGAGCAGGGGGCAAGAGGGCAGGTGGTGAGGGAGATGGAAACTGCCAACTCCCTGCCCCAGGGCTTCCTGGATAGAGAATGGGGAGGGGGGTCCTGGGAAGGACTGTTAGGCCCTACGGCCCTCCCTCCCTCCTCTCCCATTCCTTCCCAATACGTCACCTTACAGGATGCCTGCAGTCCGGGGGATTGCTGTATGGGCACAGGGTCACAGAACTGGGAGTCCACAAAATGGGAACAACCTGTAGGAAAAGAGACCCCAGAGGTCAGGTGCCAAAGTGCCCAAAGATGCAGCCACCACACACTGGGACCGGATAAGCCTTCCTTAAACACCTGGAGGGAGGTGTAGGACAAATGAACAGAAGTGTTCTGCACCTGGCAGGTGGGAGGGCCATCTCAAGGGAGCTGGTTACCTTGAGTGTTTCCGACACAAATTGGATAGTGTGGGGTCCAGAAACATTTAGGGACGGAAATCCCTGATAACGGCAGACCCAGATTCAATTTCCACTGTGCTGGAGGATTAAAAAAAAAAAAGTATCTATCTTTATTGACACCTAACACACACACCATAAAATTCACCCATTTAAAATATACAGTTCAGTGGTCTTTAACATATTCACAGAGTTGTGCAACCCTCACCACAGCCTTAGTTTAGAACGTTTTCATCGTCCCCAAAAGAAACTGTACCATCAGCTGTCACTCCTCACCCTCTGCCTAGCCCTAGGTAATCACCATCCTGTTCTTCATCTTTACAGATCTGAAGGACCCAACACACTGCAAAGGTTACAAATTTAGTCACCATTCTTTCTGTGTTATGCCTGGGGAAGGTGGGAAGAGAAGAGTGACTTTTAGGCTTTGCCCTCACACTGCTTACAGTCGGCAGTGTTAAGGCCTAGCGGTGAGTCCCAGCTCTCACTCACTGGCTATGTTATCTTAGGTATGTCACGTATTCTCTCCGAGCCCCAGTGTCTTCATCTCTAAAATGAGGTAACAATCATACTTACTTCATAAGGTTGCTGTCTGGATTAGATGATGAAATGCAAAAACCTAGTATACAGCCTGGCCCATGGTAAGGGATTATAATGTTTGTCATCATTGGTGTTACATTACAAGCCAAGGAACAGATGAGGCCTTGAGGAAATCTGGGAGGGCTTTGGAAGGAGCATGAGTGTGTGTGTGTGTGTGTGTGGAGGGGCTCTGACAACATGGGCAAAATTGCATGGGTGCATTCTAGGTGGGAAGAGCAGCATGAATAAAAGATATCTGGAGCGCACGTGGTGAAAAGCAAGGAGCAGTGGGTGATGTGCTGGGGAGAGACCAGCCAGGGACACAAAGGCCTGGGTGGGGTGACCCCACTGAGTTTTGGAGGTGGCAGAAAGCCAGCCTGGAGAATCATGACCTGGGGAGTGTGGGCAGTGATGCGCATTAGGGAGCTCGAATGTAGCCGGTGCCAGGTGGAGGATGTGTGAAACCCCACGTGGAGGAAGGGTTGGTAGGAGGAAAGGCTAGAAATGGAAGACCTGTTGGGAGGCTCCTCCAGCAGCCCAGGGATGTGAAGGTGCTTGTGCTGAAGAGGGCAGGCAGCCATTCTCAGACCTCAGTATCAGAATCACTGGGAGCTTGTCAAACACAGATTCCTGGGCCTACCCCAAAGGTTCTAACTCAGCAGGTCTACGGGAGCCCAGCAATTTGTAATCTTAACCAGGTCTCCAGAAGAAGGTGGCCCAGACACCATATCCTTCAAAAATTATGAGATTAGGGCTTCCCTGGTGGCGCAGTGGTTGCGCGTCCGCCTGCCGATGCAGGGGAACCGGGTTCGCGCCCCGGTCTGGGAGGATCCCACATGCCGCGGAGCGGCTGGGCCCGTGAGCCATGGCCGCTGAGCCTGCGCGTCCGGAGCCTGTGCTCCGCGACGGGAGAGGCCACAACAGAGGGAGGCCCGCATACCACAAAAAAAAAAAAAAAAAAAAAAAAAAAAATTACGAGATTAGAAAGGTTTAGAAATAAAATCCCCATCATCAGACAACTGAGGGGAGGGGGCGTGGGGGAGGGGGGTGCAGAGGGGCTCCTGGGCCTGGAGCTGGGTAAAAGAAAGGGGGGACTTCCAGGCAAATAAGGTTGGTCAGAGATGAGTTGACTGAGGGTAAGAAAGCAGGTGAGCACAGCCGGGAGGAGGCAGGCACCTGGGATGCAGGAGAACAAGCAAGTCACCACCTGACTAGGCAGGAGGGAAGAAGGGCCTCCAGTGCCTTGAAGGAGGAAGGATTTTGACCTGGGGAGATGGACATGGGCATTCCAGGTACAGGAGACAGTTTGAGATAAGACTTGTGATCAGATGAGTTTTCCAGGCCTGTATAAGAGCTGGTCAGGAAGGCTGTGATGCCTCTAGAACGTCTTGAAGACCACACTAAGGAGTCTGGAGTTTATTTAGGCCAGAGGTGAGAGAGATCTGGAGGGTTTAGGGTATTTGTCAACTTAACTGTCTGGGGCAGTACTAAAAAGGGTATGCAAGGTTTGGGATGGAATGAGGGCAATGATTGTGGATCTCTTATCACTAGGCCCCTTGAGGCACAGAGCTCCCACTTCATTTTTGGTTGAGTCATGTTGGTAAGAAATGCAAAGCTGAGGGAAGGTTGGGGAAGGGGCAGGGGAGGGAGGTCCATCCCCATTTTATGATCTCAGTGGAAAAGGCTGCTGTGAGTAGATTTTGCTGCCAGGAGAGCCACAGAGATGGGCCCCATGAGTCACCGTTCAGTCCTGCAAGCTCAGCCCACAGAGCCTGCTGCGGTCATTGGCACAGGCTGGCTCCAGGCCCAGCCCCCAGTGTTCCCCACTAGGCTCAGTCTGTCCCCATTTCCATCTGTATCTTTGCCATCCTGGGGCTGTGCATCCTGCAGCTCTTTGCCTCTTCTGTGTCCCTTTCAGACCGAGCCTCTGAATCTGTCTCCATTTGTGACACTGGTTTACATCTGGCTCATAAATGGGGAACCTCAGGAGGACAGGGGTAGTGCGACCAGTCTCAGGCACCCCTCAACATTTATTCCAGGCCCTGTGCTAGGTGCTAGAAGTATAGAAGTGGATAAAACACAGTCTCTGTCTTCGCAAAGCTTACAGCATACATTCTATGTGGAGTGAATAAACCAAGGCCTGGCCCTGCCACTGAATCAGTCTGTCTGCCTGCGCCCAGGGGTGCTGGGGTCAGTTATGGCCTGTGGCGTGAGGTCTCTCTTAGCACTGGAGGGGTACACATGCCTGCCAGCAGGTCCAACCAGCTCTTAGGGCTCACAGGGGGCCTGGCTGGTGGGTGGGGGTGGGAGGACAGTGGGCAGCAGAAGGGGAGGGAGGGAGCCGGAGGCAGTGACTCAGTGGGGCGGCTCTAGGACAGCTGGGGACGGAGCCAAGGTTGGTCCTGATGCTCGATGAAGCTAGAGGAGGGTGGGATGAGAGGGCCTGCTGGGGGTTGGTGAGGCAGCAGGACAACTCCATGGCTCCTCACTCACAGCCAGATCCCCCTCATGAAGAAGGCTCCCAGGCAGCTGCTCTGAGAATCTGGACTTGGTGCTGACGTGGCAGCTGCAATGGTGGGGAGGGGAGGATTGCTATTGTTCCCTCTGTGCCTGCTTCTGATACCCAGGTTCCCTCCTCTGGCAGCCTCCCTGGGCTCATGAAGGAGGTGACTACCTTAGAGCCAGGAAAGCTACTGCACCCACTGCCCTCTCCCCACAAGGAACCAAGGGCCTGAGCATGTTATGGGGCACAGTGTCTTCTTCTGGCCACATAACCTACCTTCTTACAATCTTCCCACAAATTTGGGGGAGTGTCAGGCCAGGCCCACATGCCCCAAAGGGACTTCACACCTCAGAGCTGGGAGAGATCTCACAGGTCAACTGTCCAAGTGACTTTCACCAGTTCAGGGTCCCCCAACTGAGGATGAAATGAGGGGCAGGACACGAACACTGCCCAAGAGCTGGCAGCAAGTGGACCTTCGACATACAGGGCACTTCCTAGTTCTCGGGGCAATCCCAGGAAGAAAGAATGACTTTCTTTTCTTTTCCTTTCTTTTTTTTTTTTTTTTTTACAGGTGAGTAAGACGAGGCTCAAAGAGAACTGAGTTGCTGGAGCTCACCCATCAGGTAAGTGGAAGAGCAGAGCTGGCCCTCTGGTTCCAGAATCCTGACCTCAGTCTCAGCCTCCTCGGTGGGATTTTGTGGGAGGGGTGTGGGGCTGGGGAGGGAGTGCATATGAAAGAAGTGCAGGAACGCAAGCGCAAGCGAGTGGTGGGTCTGGACCTGGCGGATTGGTGGATTCCGGCAGGTCTGGGTCAGCTCCCACCACAGAGCCCCCTCCCTGCCTCCTCCTTCCCTCTAACCCAAACAGCAGCCCATCATGGTATAATACAACCTGGCTCTGGGTGCCTGGGACTGAGGACTGGAAGAAAGATGGGGTCTGCAACGGAAGGGCTCCTCCCTCCCACCCTCCATGAAGATACCCCTCCTGGCTGCCAGCAGCACCAAGCAGCTGGTCTGGGCTCAGGATTCCTAGGGGCCTCCTGGGCCCCTGGGCCCACACTTTTCTTCTCCCGGCTGACAGGAACGAGTGCTCCTTGTCTTGCTGAGGGAGGCTGTGGTAGGGCTCCCCGCATCCTGCGTGCATTCAAGAGCAGAAGCGCCCCCGTCCCCTCCGCCGCCACCCTGCAAGCCCCTTCCCTCAGCCCCAGGCGGACCCCTTGCTCACTCACCCTCGCGCACCTACGCCGCCTTCCCCAGCGGGGGAGCGCTTCCGGCGCTCTGAGCAGGCGCGGTGGGAAGGCCGTTGGTCGCTGCCCCAACCGGCGAACTGAGAAGCCAAGTCAAAGTCAGCGGGGGCTTGGGCGGCGGCGCGGGGGAGGGCGGTGAAGCTGAGGCGTCCGGGCCCGCGGGGGACGAGGGGGTGGATGGGCCGGGGGCGCTGCGAGAGCTCGCGTTTTCGCGCTTTCCGGCCAGCTCAGGCGGCTGCCGTCGGGCCTGACGGGGTGGGCTGTGGCTGCTTCCTCCGGCCCCCAGGGGGCGGTGCGGCGCGGCGCCCTGTCCTCTGCCGCGCTCGTTCCCGCCCCCGCGGCCAGGAGGCGGCGCCCGACAACGCCGGGCGCCGCGCCGTACTCGCCGTCGAGGCGGCGGTGTGGTACGTTCGAGGGCTCTGGCTGCCTGGCCTCCCGGATTCGGGGTTCCCCTCGGCGCGTACCCCGGGCGTGAGTGCGGCGGGCGGGCGAGCGAGGGAGCGGGCGCACGAGTCCCACGGTGGGGTGGTGGGGAGGCCAGGGTCGGCTGGGCCCGCGGGAGCGCGAGCACGAGGCAGCGTCCCGCCCACCCCGTGAGCGTCCCACCTGCGCAGGCCCGCCCAGCGTGGCGGCAAGTGAGCGTTCGAGCTTGGGGCCCTCCCGGCGAAGGCCCACGTGAGCGTGGACCCGCGAGCCGTGAGCTGGAGGGAGAGACACCGGCTCTTCTCCCCGCTCCTCAGGCCTGAACTGCGGCACTGACTGCGCTCCCTGAGCCGGGCACCAAGACTGGCACCTCCTACGACCTAGTGCCTTCTACCTGCATCGCCCGCGCAGCCCTACCTGACCATCTTCAACCTGTTTCCTGGATGAGCTGAGCCCTCAGTTCACACCGAGGGCTTAGCCCCTCTGCCACTTGCCGGGAGCAGGCCCACCCTTAAGGAAGGGGCGATGGAAGGGCCCCTGGAGGATGGGGATGAGTCCTCAGCCTCCCAGGGCCACGCCACCGACTGGAGGTTTGCTGTGTGCAGTTTCAGAGATGCCTGGGATGAGGGGGAACCTGCTCCCCAGATGCAGGACCCCAATCCTCCGAGCCCACCAGCAGGGGCAGCCCAGGGGGAAGGGCTACAGGGCAGCCCTCTGCCTGGTGAGCTTCAGTCACCTCCAGGACAGAAGGTTGCACATGGGTCAGGGGATGGCCAGAGGGGCGTATTAGGAGGTTCCTCAGTCCAGTGGGAGGAACCAGCCTCCTCTGGAATGGAGATCCTCCTATGCCCAATGTCCTTCCACCTTAGTCTGGCACAGGGTGAGAATGACAGCCAAGGAGGAGACTTGGCAGGGGACTCAGTTTCAGGCAGGGCAATGCCAATCCGCTTGGACCCTGAAGGGTTGGACACTGACCCTGTGAACCTCGGAGATCTTTTATCTGAGACATCGTCAGAGCTACTGGAGGCAGGTAAGGAAGGAAAGTCTTGGAAGGGAGTGAGGGTACCTGGAGGTGGGGAGGCTTCTGACTCTACTCAGGCTAAAGCCCAAGTTCACATAGGGGTCTCTGGGTAAATGGCCCAATGTAGACCCAAGCCATTTTTCTTCTCAAGATCCCAACGGATCCAGGCTCCTTAAGTCCACTGACTGCCTCCTGGCCCAAGACCTCGCCTGGGAGCTGCTTGCCAGTGGCCTGGCTGCCCTGCCAGGTAACTGGGAGACACTAGAGGCAGAAGAGGTGGGGTGACTTGATTGTGCAGGTGTTCACTGCCTTCTCTGCACAGGGACTCGGGATGTAGAAGGCCGGGCAGTGCTGCTTCTGAGTGCCCATAACCCGGCCTGGCTTCACCCCAAGTGCAGCAGCCATGAACTCATCCGCCTCCTGCTCTACCTGCGAAGCATCCCCAGGTTGGGGGGAGGAGGTTGGGGGACAGAACCTGAGCAAGGGGATGGCAGGATTGTGGAAATAGATACTGAACCAAAGCCTGCTCCTTTAGGCCCAAAGTACAGGCCCTGGGACTGACTGTGTTAGTGGACGCCCGAATTTGTTCCCCAGTCTCTTCCCTCTTCTGGGGGCTCAGCCAGCTGCAAGTGAGTACAGGATTATAGCTCTCTTCTTCCCCACCCCCCCAACCCTTTTTATAGGGTTGGGAGCAGGGCTGAGCTCAGATTCCTTGCAGGAAGCAGCCCCAGGGTCGGTGCACCAGGTGCTGCTAGTGGGAAAGATGCCTCAGGAGGTGCCTTCAGGGCTGCAGGTAGGGACTGAGCCATTTTGGCCAGGGTGGAGGTGGGGCGCTTCCCCAGCAGGCCTGAGTCCACTACATCTTCTTTTTCTGCAGTTAGAGCATCTGTCCTCTCATCAGAGCCTGCTGACCCACATCTCCACCTCGGGGTTGCCCACTTCACTAGGAGGAGGCCTGCCCTACTGCCACCAGGCCTGGCTGGGCTTCCGGATGGTCAGTGCACTGGGTGGGGCATAGGGTGGGTAGGCAGGCAATCTGGCCAGCAGAGGAGGCTCTCCTGGGCTGGCTTGAGCAGTGCAGTGGCCTGGGGTCCAAGATGCCTGGGACTAGCACTGTGCACTGCCCTGGTCATGCCTGCCTCTGCTCACAGCGTCTGGAAACCCTACTGCAGAGCTGCCAGGTGGTTTGTGCCCTGCTCCAGGGGGCCATTGAGAGCATGAAGGCTGTGCCCCAGCCCGTGGAGTCTGGGGTGAGTGATTCCTTTCAACACCTCCCCGAATGCTCCCTATCTTCTTTCTCTTCTCCCACGCACACCTCCACTGCCTGTTGCCCTTAATCACAGGAAGTCGGTCGGCTGCTGCAGCAGGCACGGGTCCTGATGCAGCATGTGCTAGACTCACCTCGGTTGGCATGGCTACAGTGCCAGGGAGCCTTGGAGCTGGCATGGCTGAAGCAGGAGGTTCCAGAGGTGACCCTGAGCCCAGACTACAGGTAGGTGCAAGCCCAGATCTTTCCCCAGCCCACCATAGCCCGTGCCAAGGACTCAGTGGCTGGCTCAGAACCAGCCATGATTGTGGTCCTAGGACAGGGTGGAGTGTAGCTAGGCACTCAGCAGGGGTGCTAAGACAAGTACCATGTACCAGGCCTGCAGTGGACGAGGTTGAGGAGCTGTATGGTCGCGTGGATGGACTGCTGCACCAACTGACCCTGCAGAGTAACCAGCGAGTACAAGCATTGGAGTTGGTCCAGATGCTGGAGGCCCAGGAGGGCGAGCTGCACCAGGTGAGAACTATCCGCCCAGGTGGGCATCACCTTTAATCTCAAGCATCACCCCCACCCCACAGCAGCTCTCCTTTCTTTGTTTGTACTCCTCCAGATTGAAGTGTGGCTACAGCAGGTGGGTTGGCCAGCACTTGAGGAGCCAAGGGAACCCTCATTGGACATGCTGCTTCAGGCCCAAGGCCCTTTTCGGGACCTGGACCGAATTGCCCAGGTGAGCTTAGTTACTTGTTCGTTGAGCACGGAGAGAGAGGGGAATGGGTTGGGGGTGGAGGGAAGGTCTTCACGGAAGTGACTGATGAGGACATGTAGACATCTGTGGAAAAGATCTGGCCTCGTGGGCTGCACCACCACGCCCGGGCTTGCTGAGCCCAGTCTCTGTCTCCAGGAGCAGGTCGGGCGAGGGGAGAAACTTCTGCAGCCACTGGTTGGCTGGGATGTGGCTGAACTGGGCCCCTCTGGGGCCCGCTTTCTGACCCTGCAAGCCCAGTTGACCGACTTCTGTAGGGCTTTAGCCCAGCGGCGGCAGCGGCTGGCAGATGCTGAGAGGTTGTTGCAGTTCTTCAAGCAGGTGGGTGAGGGGTCCCATCCCTGGCTTCAGGTGGTCAGTGAAGCCAGAGGGGTGGCTGCTCAGCTCTACGACAGCTTGAGCTTTGTTGTATACCTTGCCTGTTTTCTCTTCTTCAGTCTGACCCCAAAATCCTACCACTGAGAATGCAGCCTGGGGCCAGCATTCTGTGGGGATGGGGGGAGGTAGAGGAGAAGGCTCAGCAGTCTTGGTGGGATCCTTCCTCAATGCCTATCTGGCCTTGGTGTTGCAGGCTTTGATGTGGGCTGAGGAGGGGCAGCGGGTGTTGGCAGAGCTGGAACAGGAACGCCCAGGGGTTGTGCTGCAACGGCTGCAGCTGCATTGGACCAAGCATCCTGATTTGCCTCCTGCCCACTTCCGAAAGATGTGGGCTCTAGCCACAGGGCTGGGATCTGAGGGTATCCGCCAGGAGTGCCGCTGGGCCTGGGCACGGTGCCAGGACACCTGGCTGGCCCTGGACCAGAAATTGGAAGCTGCTCTGAAGCCACCACTGACAGGTAGCACAGCTAGCTTGTGTGTCAGCCGGGTACTGGCTGTACCTGCTACCCCTCCCCTGAGGAAAGCATACAGCCTTGATCGGAATCTGGGACTGAGTCTCCGAGAATCTGCCCACCACTGCCACCGTGAGGCCGTTGTGGCTGCCTGCCACAGACCAGAGGCTGGAGTTGGTGCCCAGTCAGGGTCATGCCCCATGATGCCTCCGCCAGGTAGCTGTGAACCCAGGAGTCCCAACAGGTAGGCAGTGAGCAGGGCGGGGAGGGCAGTGTGGCAGGGCAGATGTCTTGGGTCCTGATTCCACCTACCTGGTAGACTCCAGCTGGTGCTGGCGGAGATGGTGGCTACAGAGCGGGAGTATGTCCATGCTCTTGACTACACCATGGAGAACTACTTCCCCGAGCTGGATCGCCCTGATGTGCCCCAGGGCCTCCGTGGCCAGCGCGCCCACCTCTTTGGCAACCTGGAGAAGCTGCGGGACTTCCACCGCCATTTCTTCTTGCGTGAGCTGGAGGCCTGTACCCAGCACCCACCCCGGGTGGCCTATGCCTTCCTGCGCCACGTAAGCCCCACAGGCCGCACAGGCCCTGGCTGATTCTGCCACATTCAACAGAGAGCTATTGGGCATGTGCTTGGAGTCAGGCCCTATGATGGGTACAGCTATGAGCAGGACCAATCGGTCCCTGTTTTTCAGGGTGCTTTTAGTTTAGCAGAGGAGACATAAAAGTAAAAAAGATAATTCCATATTATAGTTGAGGTTAGGACAGAAAAAACGGGATAGATAGGTGATTGTGAGTTAGCAGCAAGGCAGAGGTATCCCCTTTAGAGAGAGCAGTTAGAGAGGCCGCTTAGAGGAGCTGATGTTTGAGCTAAGGCCAGAGGGAGGGGCTGCAGTCAGAGCATTCCATCCAGAGGAAAGATCAAGTGCAAAGCCCTGGGCAGGAAAGATGCCCAGTGGTCAAGGAAGAGAGGAGTCAGTGTAGCATAGTGTAGTGAGTAAGGGAAGGTGTAGTCCGAGGTGAGGTGAGATTAGAGCACTGCCCTCAGAGCTGTGGGAGCAGCAGAGATGTATGCAGGACTTCTTCCCCAGAGGGCCTGAGGGCAAGCCCCTCTCCGCACAGTGCCTCTTGCCAGATCACCCGTCATTCAAAGCAGGGCACATTGGCTCTGTGTGGGGAGGCCTCCTTGGGACCTTTAGGCATTTTGGTCTTCCCAAACTGAGAGTGGTTTGGCCCCCTTGGATGCTGGCCCATTTGCACCAGACCAAGCTGTGTATCTTTGCAGAGGGTGCAGTTTGGGATGTATGCACTCTACAGCAAGAATAAACCATGCTCCGATGCCCTGATGACCAGCTATGGTCACATCTTTTTCAGGGTAGGTGAGCCTGAGACTGTAGTGGGAGGGGGAGATGGAGCAAATAACCTGAAGCTCCCTGACGGTCTCTTACGCACCTGGCAGGACAAGCAGCAAGCACTGGGGGACCACTTGGACTTGGCCTCCTATCTGCTGAAGCCCATCCAGCGCATGAGCAAGTACACACTGCTGCTGCAGGAGCTGGCACGGGCCTGCGGGGGGACCGTGCCAGAGCTGAGTGCCCTGCAGGCTGCCCAGAGCCTCGTGCGCTTCCAGCTGCGACACGGCAATGACTTGCTAGCCATGGATGCCATCCAGGGCTGTGACGTGAGTCATCGCAGGCTGTGGTGGGCAGGGGCAGTGGGTGTGAAGGGAGGGGGCAGAAGAGGCTGGGCACCCACTGGGCCCCAACTTGGCAGGTCAACCTCAAGGAACAGGGGCAGTTGGTCCGACAGGATGAGTTCACGGTGCGCTCTGGGCGCCACAAGTCCCTGCGTCGTGTTTTCCTCTTTGAGGAGCTGTTGCTTTTCAGCAAGCCTCGCCGAGGACCCAAAGGCATCGACACATTTGCCTACAAGCGCTCCTTCAAGGTAGGCCCACCCAACCCCTCCCTCTGCCACCTGCACCCCCAGTGCCTCACTAAGCTCCTTTCCTGGCCACACAGATGGCAGACCTTGGCCTCACTGAGTGCTGTGGGGATAGCAACCTGCGCTTTGAGATCTGGTTTCGCCGTTGCAAGGCCAGGGACACCTTTGTGCTACAAGCTGCCAGCTTGGCCACGAAGCAGGCTTGGACAGCTGACATCTCCCGCCTGCTCTGGAGGCAGGCTGTCCACAACAAGGGTGGGTCCCTGCCCCATTTCACCCCACACTACCCTCCTTGGAGAGCTTATGTCGTCCCAGAGGGGCCCCAAGGAGGGCCTAGGGACCTGGAAATACTTGGGAGGGTGGGAAAGGTCCCTCAGCAGCAGCCAGCGCAGGGGAAAGAACTCCAAAGTCAGGCAGTCCTGCAATCAGTCTCAGACTGTGCAGACAGTATTAACCTCTGAGTGTTAGAGGCCTCATCTTTAAAAAGAGAATTATGAATTATGACACCTCACGGGATTGTTGGGAAAGGCTCAGCGCACAGGACAATCTGCAGGCTATGGTGTACAAGAGAGACTGATATAAGGGGGAAGAGTGATAAAGGGCTGGGCTCATGTCCAGATGTCCACTCTCCACCCAGAGGTGCGCATGGCTGAGATGGTGTCCTTGGGTGTGGGGAACAAGGCCTTCCAGGACATCGCCCCCAGCAAAGAAGCTATCAACGACCGCACCGTCAACTATATCCTGAAGTGCCAAGGTAGCAGGCAGGCTGCAGGGGGTTGGGGTGAGGAGAGCTGCACAGGTGGCAACATGGACCTCTGTCAGCCCTAGCCTGCGCTCCCCTCAGGACCTTGGCCCACCTGGGCTCTGGCCTGTCCCAACCTGACCCTCTTTCTCATACAGAAGTTCGCTCTCGGGCCTCCATTGCTGTGGCACCATTTGACTATGACAGCCCTTACCTGGGGGCCTCAAGCTCCCCTTCTGGAGACCCTGCTTCTTGCTCTGTACTGGGGTCCCTCAACCTGCATCTGTACAGAGACCCAGCTGTTCTGGGCTTCCGCTGGCCCCTGTATTCCACCAGCTTCCCAGAGGAAGCAGTACTGGAGACTGAAGCTGAGCTGGGCAGCCAGCCATCTTTGAGTAGGTCTGGGCTTGGCCAGAGGCAGGAGGGCATGGCTTGGGGTCTGGGCCTCCTCTGCTGACAGCTCACCCAGTCTCCCTTCTTAGCTCCTGAGGACTCAGAGGTCTCCTCCCAGTGCCCGTCAGCCAGTGGCTCCAGTAGCTCGGAGAGCAGCTGTGTGTCAGGGCAGGCCCTGGGCAGGGGCCTGGAGGACTTGTCCTATGTGAGTTCCATTTAGCATTATACCCACCAGCCCTTTCTCAGCCCTGCCTGGGCCTATGGCTGCCTTGCTTTTAGGTGGAAATGGGGTTGGTAGGTCAGAGCCATTCCTCAGAGAGCCCACCTGGACCCCGAGCCAGGGAAATATATGTTCATGCCTAGCTTTGCACCACAGGTCTGAGCCTGGGCTTGAAGGTGGGCAGTGGAACCAGGAGTTGCTAGAACCAAGGAACATCACCTCTCCTCAGGATCTGCTATGACCAGGCCATGGGTGGCACCTGGGTCACCTCCAGCCCACATGCACAGCCCTGTCGACTACCCTTTCTGATGTCTGTGTCATTGGACAGATCAGCAGGGACCTCTCCAGCGGATGCTGGTTGCAGAGCCTAAATGAGCACCCTGATTCTGGGCCCCTGGCCTCATGTCCCCTTTTTCTGTCCCCGTCTCCATCTCCCACCCCAGTTGTTCCCACCCAGAACAGAGGGTGGGTGTTTGTTTCTATGCTGTAGGCTGGTGGGACATCTAGTGACTGGGCTGCCCCACCCCTCAGTAGGAATACAGGTGGGTTCCTAGCCACTGCTTCCCAACTCCTGGTCTCAAAGCCAAGCTCATCCCTGTTGGAGTCTTACTCTTGCCTGCCCTGGCTCTCCAGGCCTAGCCCCTTCTTTCCTGGGTCAGTTTGCTTATATTGATTCAAAGCTTTTTGAATAGCTTTCAGTTTAAGATTATTTCACTGGTTGTAAGGTCTTTGGTGTCTCAGAGATGGAGTCCAGACCCTTGACTTGTGATTTATTCTTTGTTTATAATAAAAAATAAACTAACACACCCTTGGATGGGCACACACATTCTGGGCACATCCCCGGTTACAATGAACCTTGGCGATGGGATGGGGTGTTTGTGGGGCAGCTTCTCTGGGCACCTTAGCCATCTTGTAAATACTTGCTCAGGAGAGAGTAAGAGACAGACCTCGACAGGCCCCTCTGGATGAGCAGGTCCACACAGTGGCCATATTTCCTGGCGAAAGGCAGCGTGAGCTGGAAGGAAAAGGCTGGTCTTATTCCTGACTTCCTGGCTGGTTGCTTACTCTGGCTGTGTGGATGGGGTCCTCCTATCTGGGTGGGGGCAGGGTCGAGACAAGGCCACTTGATGCTGTTGAGCTCACTTCTGCCTAAAGGCGTCTCACAGACCTGTGGTTTGGAGCGGCTACCAGGGAACACAACAGAATGAATAGAGGGCCAAAAGTGCATGTTTCCTGCCACTGGTTTTCCACTTTCTAGTCGTAGATGCTGACTTCACTTTCCACTCAATAGACTAGGCAGAGGATAGTAACTTGGCACTTTTGTGTTTATAGTGAAAGGTGTTATAGTAATGTACTTGATGACAGAAATGCCAGATTAATGAAAAATTAGCTAAATCTTTTTCACCTACAATGTTAAAAATGTGAATCCTAAAATTATTGTAAGGAATCAAAAAACAAAAACCTGAGTCATTCCTTTGCCCTTATTGAACATTTGCCTTTTCTTTGTAAAAACTGCTTTAAAGCAGCTTAAGTGTTAAAGGAATGTACAAGAGTATTGACATCATGGCTGAGTAGGTGAAGTTGGTGTCAGTCATTGAAAACATCTATCTGACTCCCAGTAGTTTCTCTGATTTCAGCACCCCAAAACCTTGAGCTCTTAAGATGTGCTTCCCTGAGTATAGTCAGGGTTGTTAGTGATGAAGGCTAAATTGGTAATGTGGGAGGAAAACTACAAAAACCAGTGGCCTGAATACTGCTTTTTGACCACTCTAGACAGGTTAATTTCATCCATTGTTCCTCCCTCCCTGGGACCAGGGACTAGAGGTCTAGTTGCCTGTCTTGCCTTCTGGGCAGCACTGGCCTGGCCCTCATGCAGCAAGACAGTGTCCATCTGAGGCATCTGGAGGGTCGCCATTCCCAGTGGGGTACAGGTGGCCCTCACCTCCACCCAGCTGTACAGATGTTCCTGGGTGTACCGGTCATCCTTGAAGCCAGTGATGGCCAGCAAATCCACCACAAACTGCTTGGGGCTGATGTTCAGGGTCTGCCAGAAGAGCCCACAGTCAGGCAGGGCTGGGGGCAGCAGTGTGACACACATTTGCTCCCAGCCCCTCAGAGTGGGATGCAGAGCAGGGGCTTCCCTGGGCCTGCAGGAGCCGCAGAGGTCAGAGGATACTGTCACTTCAAAGTGCCTCTTGGGGGTTTCCCTGGTGGCACAGTGGTTGAGAGTCCGCCTGCCGATGCAGGGGAAACGAGTTCGTGCCCCGGTCCGGGAAGATCCCACATGCCGCGGAGCAGCTGGGCCCGTGAGCCATGGCCACTGAGCCTGCGCGTCCGGAGCCTGTGCTCCGCAACAGGAGAGGCCACGACAGTGAGAGGCCCGCGTACCGCAAAACAAACAAAACAAAACAAAACAAAAAAAACAAACTGCCTCTTGGCCAAGGCTCGGCCCAGATGCTGCTGCCCTGTCTCCCTGTCCCTGCCCTTCTGCCCCTGACCTCTTCCCCTTACTCCCCTGACTCCATCTTGGCTTGCTTCCTCTTGCCTTGCCCACTTACTGTGGAGGCAAGGGGACAGTGGAGAAGGAACAGGGCCTGAGGCCTATCACACGTACCCACAGCCGGTTGGTCAGGGAGACCACCTTGGCTGTGATGGCTTTGGGGTCCTTTTGCCTGATGGAATCCAGAATGATGTCAGTCAGGAAGCGGTGACATTTCTGCGCGTAAAACATCTCTTCCCAGGACAGAGAGAAACTCAGGAAAGTCACCTCTATGGAGGAGAGAGTGGATGTGGCCACATCTGCCACGGCTAGAGCCTTAGAGCCAGCCCGGAGTAAGGGAGAGGTGTAGGGCTTCCAAGGGAGACTGTATCCCTGAAGTACCCTGGGTGGGGGCTCAGGCATCTCTGCAAGGAAGTGCAGGGCCAGGCATGGCTCCAGAGCCTTACCTCGGGGCTGGGGGCTGGCTGTGGGTGGCATGTGCCTGAGGTTGTCCATCTGTGTGGTATAGATGATGCTGTCCTCAAAGAACATGCAGGAGCCATCACTACCCACCACGGGGGGGTGGGTCACTTTGAGGATGACCCCTGTGCTGTCCACCTCACTGGCCTCAGGCAGAGACTGCTCAGGGGCAGGACTTTCTGTGAAAACAACATGGGGAGAGGGCTCTCCTTAAGCCACCTCAGAGCCCAAGCAGGGAGGAGACCTCTGGCAACAGACCAGTACAGTCAGTCACGAGTCTTTGCCTCCAGCTTCTCAGAAGTGGTACCCTGGGCTGGCAGGGGCATTTTCTGGCTCTCCTCTCTCCATTGCCCTTGAATCACTGCAAGCCAAATCCTGAATTTCAGAACTCCAAGGAACTTTCCAAATCCTCTGTTGAACTAGGACTGGTAGTAAATAGAGCTGATAACAACCCAGCTGGGGACTAGAAATCTTTGTAAAATTATGAGAGGAGCTTCTGTGGGGAGTTGCTGATGCATGTCCACTCTGAAGAATATGCTTGAGGGACTTCCCTGGTGGCACAGTGGTTAAGAATCTGCCTGCCAATGCAGGGGACACAGGTTTGATCCCTGCTCCGGGAAGATCCCACGTGCCACAGAGCAACTAAGCCCATGTGCCACAACTACTGCGCCTGCGCTCTAGAGCCCTCGAGCCACAACTACTGAAGCACATGTGCCTAGAGCCCGTGCCCTGCAACAAGAGAAGCCACCGCAATGAGAAGCCCACGCACTGCAATGAAGAGTAGCCCCCGCTCGCCACAACTAGAGA